>NC_092238.1:5411308-5416308 GCF_036320965.1 Panulirus ornatus
CTTGATGGATATTGGATATATCTATCTTGCTATCTCATTGCACACGGTACTTGCTCTCTCTCTCTCTCTCTCTCTCTCTCTCTCTCTATATATATATATATATATATATGTATGTATATATCAAGTAACTCCTACAGACTGTTAGACCATCAGTTGTGTGAGCAATTAACTTTGCTAAATGGGATCCAGTCAGCTCGATCTCACAGGCGAAGAAGCGAATCTCCTGTTGCTTTTAACTAGCTTTTGTTTTTCTACACACACACACACACACACACACACACACACACACACACACACACACACACACACACACGTCTTTAGTGAGGCCAACTCAGGCTTGTCCAAAGAGGAGGCTAATTCTATGGGATCAAAGACCCTAAAGTTGAATTAGCTCAGGATGTAGACTTATCTTTCTTTTCAATTACCTTATGACATGAAAGAAGTGGAAACTTTTTTTCAGATGTATTTATGAAAATATCAGCCACTGGAAGGGGCACTACATAACTCTCTTTTCGTTCATTTCTGTAACCCTTGTAGATGACAGGTGTTCGGTACACATCATAATGTGTATGAAATTTATGGATCAAAATTTAGCAATTAAAAACCGTAATATGTATGAAATTCATGGCTTAAAATTTAGCGATTAAATCTGAAATATGTATGAAATTTATTGTAATATGTATGAAATTTAAGGATAAGAAATGAAAATTGTAATATGTGTCAATTTTACATGGATCAAATATATGAGATGATAAATTGTGTATCAACTTTCCATACATCAAAACGTAGAGATAGAAATTGTAAAATATTAACTGAAAATGTTCAAGCCTTCATAAAGTACCATTTATGTACAGTTGCACATAAAGTGATGTCACAATTTCCCGAAACCCCCAAGTCAGAAAATGTTTATCTTTCTCGCTGGAACGCAATTTTGTATAATGCTAAAAGAAATTTTATAGGCAGATGCTCAAACAATTTCTCTTTCGCATATCATATGACTCAATCAAGTCGTCAAAATATTAAGTGCATTTTCTCACGAAACAATACGACATACCAGATTATCGCTGAGGGACATTCAGGAATAATTTGCCTTGTTAAAACCGGGTGTCCAATTGAGCAAATATACATTTTCATGTGTTAAGCTGATGTGAGTATCGAATAAAGAATATGAACTGAGGTAATATTCACACCCACCACGTTTGATGCCATCGCTTTAATGAGTACGTAAAGAAAAAAGAATATTTTTTTCCACTTTCGGTACATCGGTGGCCGATGACGTCAGGCGGAAAAAGAAAAAAAAAGTCAAATGAGAAACTTCAATTACTATGAACGCTAATTCAATGAACAGATATTTTTAGAGCTACAAGCTGTCTTTGATAATGTTCTAAAACAACTTCGTAAACCAGGTATAATAAATAAGCCTTTAGCAACATTTTCTAAGCTTGGAAATAAGTGTTATAGGCTTGTGTTGCTTATACACACTTCCCTTCCCATCTGGAGGCCTTTTACCCGCAAAAGAATACATGAAGGAACGCCCGAAAAAACGCCCGAAAAATACAGACAAGACACGAACGGCAAGATCCGTCGTCTCTCACAAGACCATCCGGACTACCAATGCAATTTTCCGTGACATCTTTAAACCAGGATTTCAAGAAAAAAGGAAAAATGTACAAACGACTGGGGGATCGGAGACATACCGTGCTGGTTTTCTGGCAAGAATCCAGAAACAGGTTTATCTTCAGTTTGTCAGAGTCGACGAAGCACCTCTGCCCTTTGAGACTCGGTAGGAGGCAATGTGTGTGTGTGTGTGTGTGTGTGTGTGTGTGTGTGTGTGTGTGTGTGTGTGTGTGTGTGTGTTCTTCTAGCTTAAGGCTTTCTCGTTCTAGTCCATATTATGGTTTTCAGAGGAGTCTACTTTCCCTCATGGATATCAAAACTGAGAGAAAAAAAAAATGAGTAACAGAAAAAAAGAGAATTATGTTAATCAAGGCGACGCATGGTGTTTGTGTGTTGTTCGAGGTGGGAGGAGGAGGAGGAGGTATCATAACGGTTCATCCTCGTCTGGTCCTGTCCACTCACAGAAACTTGGGGAAGTAGCGGCCAAAGGCGTGCCCCCGAGGCCAAGCCCTTGTGATGAGGACAAACGGATACAGCTTCAAGACAGATATAACATATAGTATATATATATATATATATATATATATATATATATATATATATATATATATATATATATATATATATATATATATATATCTGGAGTCGGGAGCAGACGTATAGGAAGAACCAAAGCAACACAAGTGAGGGATGAAGACATACATGTGAAAGAAGAAGAAGCAGCAGCAGAAGAAATTAGTTTCACACGAAAACTTTCCGAAGCGATCATCTTTCAAATCAAAACAAAGTCCAGGAGGAGCGTCTTTTTTTCTCTTTTCTTTTTATTTTCACTTGTTATAATGACCTTGCGATGCAAAACAAAAACTTAATTAATAGGAACCTTTGACCACTGGGAGACTGATGTGATACTTTCCACGGATAAACATCGGAATACAAAAACGGATGACTTCATTTCGCTGCTTTTGTGAAGGAGTCGTTCAGAGAAACCAGTCATTAGAGGCAACAAAAGCTTCGTCCAACGAGCCATTGTAAGTCAATATGATCTAGCACCAGGCTGCAGCTCGGCCATAAAGATTACTTTCATCACGTAAAGGATTATTTATAAATGGCTCTTGATTACAGCCAAGGCAAATAACACAACACGTACACACACACACACACACACACACACACACACACACACACACACCACGACACAACACTGATCTAAAAGTCTGGGTACCGCATCCTGCTCATATTACAAAAGTTACGAAAGAAAATAAAGTTTGTATCCTTTTGAGTCTCTCTCTCTCTCTCTCTCTCTCTCTCTCTCTCTCTCTCTCTCTCTCTCTCTTACCCTGTCTGTCGTCTGCCTGTCTGTCTGTCTGTCTGTCTGTCTGTCTCTTTGACCGTAGTTCATCGAAGATGAGCTGGGGTCACTGGCGTGACGTGACTGTCTAAGGCGGAGGTCCAACACAGTCAGTCAGCGTGACTGTATGGCTGGCCTTGGGTCACTCACAGGCCACTGACTGTTGACCGTCTCAGTCACAGTCTAAACACCTGACTGTCAAGGATATTGGCTGTCTGGTAATCCCATTTCAGCGTCCCTCTGTCTACAGTCATTCCTCTGACATGACTGGTCATTTCTGATGTAAATACAAGAAAAGGAAAAATTTCATCATCCGCCATTATGATACTGTGAGGACCAAGTGTTCCGAACTCACGCATTAAAGATGGTTATCTGGTCTCACCAACAGCGATGGATATCTTGAGTGAGTTTAGGTTCATTTGGACGGAGTTCGACTCACTAAGTGAGTCTGGTTAGGCACTTCCGAATCAGTGGTGGCTTTACTGATGAATACCATCCTCAGATCTGGTATTGGCTCAGTGTATAGTCTTTCTGGCGTATCTTATATCTTGGTCTCAGAGCTACGGTTGCGTTGCAGTAACGCATTGCGTTGCATTTACGCAAGCTATGACGGTAGTATTAATGCGTTATAACAATGGCCCTGCGTCACTCGGGGTCAAAGTTCGTCTCCAGGGGGTATACCACGTTTGTCCGTAGCTGTCCTGTGTGTCCGTGGCACATCGCAGAGGGGATAGGACGGAGGACGTCCATGGACGTCGTAAAGACTAAAGGAGAACAAGTCCGGGTGAGTCTTTGGGAGTGTGAACCTTGCGGCCCAACGAAGGACGAGGCACCCTGTAGATACTTCGATGAGGGTAGGTCCTCCTCCAGGGTGGAGGAAAGGGGAGTTACCAATCTAATTCATAAGGACCAACCTGCTCCTCCTCCTCTTCGAGGGGAGGAGGAGTTGACGACCATCCACCTCCTCCTCCTCCTCCTCCTCGAGGGGAGGAGGAGTTGACGACCCTCACATCAGTCGTCCTTGACATTCCTCGTCTGGCCGGAGGACCCATTCAGCCCCGGTGTTTCCTGCCTTGATCTCTCCTTTCGAAAGAACCCGAGGTCTCGTGCTTGACGGCCATCTGTCCTTCTCCCGTGCGGCCTGAGGTGAATCCTGAAATGTCGGTGAAAATGGAGAATGAAGGGAGAAAGAAGCTGTCCGTACGTTCACACTTCTGGTGAGCCTCTAAGACACGCGGATGGTAAGCTTTTCAGACATAAAGAAGGAGTGCCTCTAAGACACTTAGACCCACGGTGGGAGCGCTGCTAAAACACACAGATCTGAGAAACACCACACCGTCCACTTGGTTCCTCTGGGTCTTATTCTCTTTTCCTTTGTAGAGCTTTGAAGAAACTGCTCTTGAATAATTCTTGTATACTTTTTCCTGTACTCAGGGATGATTACATATTGTTGGAGCATTATCGTCATCAGGAAAACATCGTATTCAATTTATTTTCCTTCCAATATATGTCAAGTTCATGGAGCTCTTTACTTATCTGTTTGTATACATATACATACATTTCTACGGAAGAAGCCATAAACAAGTTCAGGTATTTTTAAGATACGAGACGAGGACTGATCTTTAAACCATTTCAGACTATAGAAGGGAGATTGCCTGCAACTGCATATGTGTGTGTGTGTGTGTGTGTGTGTGTGTGTGTGTGTGTGTGTGTGTGTGTGTGTGTGTGATTGGACCTGCCTCCAAATATCCACAGATAGTAATCTGTCAATATTTGGAGGCAGCTCTTTACCTGCGAGGCCTCATCCCTAAACCTCACATATGAAGGACAAAGAAGCACTTGCGAGGGACGAAGAACTACGTGTTAGAGACAAAGGGGCACATGTGTAAGGGACGAAGAGGCATTCGTGAGGACGAAAAGGTATGCATGAGGGACGAAAAGACACGTACAAGGGACTTAGAAGCATGTGTTAGGGACGATGAGGTACATGTGAGGGACGAAGAACCAAATCTTACGATTTTTTTCCCACCATGTG
>NC_092238.1:5421308-5493808 GCF_036320965.1 Panulirus ornatus
TACATAAAGGATTCGGTAGAACAACATGTTATCATACACGATTAGCCAATTTGGCTAATTAAATGGCCAATTATGGTAATTGGTATAAAGAAATTGGTTTGTGATCATTTGGAGTTTCACAAGTGAGTAACCCTCAAGTTCGATGTTCTTTCTTTGGTTCTTTCACGAATTTACAAGTGCATTCCTTCATGTTCGACCTTCTTTCTTGAGTTCTTTCACGAATTTTCATGAAGGAAAAAAAGTTTTTATATTCATTAAGCGTACCATATGCACAAGATAAATCATTACCTTTAAGTAGATGATTTGTGAAATTTCTTCTGTCTGTTCATACATGCAAAGTATGGAGTGGGGGGGAGGGGGGGGTCACCCCCCTTCCACTGCAAATCTTCTTCTTGAAGATCTTCATTTTCAAAGACAGTCTTTTTAGACGTCCGAGATCATGCAACTGTGAGGCGGGGATGGAAGGGAGGGAGAGAGAGAGAGAGAGAGAGAGAGAGAGAGAGAGAGAGAGAGAGAGAGAGAGAGAGAGAGAGAGAGAGAGAGAGAGAGAATGTACTTAAACGTACTCACGAAGAGATTTGGACAACGGGCAGGGATAGCACGTAGCGCCCAACGCCCAACTAAGCGCGAGCCTTGTGAATTACGCACCGTCAGTTATCATGATCATAAGTGTTATAATTAGCATTATCATTATAATGATTATCATTATCATTATTACTGATATGATCATTATAACTCAACACGTAAGGAGCGTCCCAAGGCAGCCTTTAGCACATGAGGGCAAGAACAACGACACGTTTCTCAGATGCCTCCGAAGAGGGAGTGAGGCTCCCTGGGAGGCACTGTAGCCACAGTGGAGTGAGGCTCCCTGGGAGGCACTGTAGCCACAGGTGGAGTGAGGCTCCCTGAGAGGCACTGTAGCCACAGTGGAGTGAGGCTTCCTGAGAGGCACTGTAGCCACAGTGGAGTGAGGCTCCCTGGGAGGCACTGTAGCCACAGTGGGAGTGAGGCTCCCTGGGAGGCACTGTAGCCACAGGTGGAGTGAGGCTCCCTGAGAGGCACTGTAGCCACAGTGGGAGTGAGGCTCCCTGGGAGGCACTGTAGCCACAGGTGGAGTGAGGCTCCCTGGGAGGCACTGTAGCCACAGTGGGAGTGAGGCTCCCTGGGAGGCGCTGTAGCCACAGTGGGAGTGAGGCTCCCTGGGAGGCACTGTAGCCACAGTGGGAGTGAGGCTCCCTGGGAGGCACTGTAGCCACAGTGGAGTGAGGCTCCCTAGGAGGCACTGTAGCCACAGTGGAGTGAGGCTCCCTGGGAGGCACTGTAGCCACAGTGGAGTGAGGCTCCCTGGGAGGCACTGTAGCCACAGTGGAGTGAGGCTCCCTGGGAGGCACTGTAGCCACAGTGGGAGTGAGGCTCCCTGGGAGGCACTGTAGCCACAGTGGAGTGAGGCTCCCTGGGAGGCACTGTAGCCACAGTGAAGTGAGGCTCCCTGGGAGGCACTGTAGCCACAGGCTGTGACTGGCAGGCACACCAGTGTTCTTCCCTTATCTCCACGGGGTGGGGGAAGGAGGAGGAGGAGGAGGTGGTGGAGGTAAGGGGAGAGGAGGAGAGAGACTGGGGTCAACAAGAAGCTTGGGAATGTTTCGTTCACTTCCCAAACATTGCCACACTCGGGTAAACACCAGTGGTCATGGCGCGGGGCGGGGCGAGGCGGGGCGGGGTGGGGCGGGGTGGGGCGGGGTGGGGCGGGGAGGGGCGGTGGGGGCGGCTGGCTTTTGCCATTGTTTACCATCGTCGATTTGCGTAGACGCCCTTTGGCGGACGGCGGAGAAATGGCCGCTGTGCGGTTCTCCTCCTCCCCCCTCAATCCATCCTCCGTCCCTCCCCTTCCTCCTCCTCCCCCTCTCCTTCGACAATGAATTTAAGCCCCTTAAACCAGTTGGAGGAGGAGGAGGAGGGGAGTTGGTGGGGGAAGGGAGTTGGAGGGGGACATGAGGACATATTGCCTGTAATGTCGGTATAGATGAACTGCTCGGGCATAACTTCAAACCATTGGGGCTAATTAGACTTTAATGGCAGGGGAGGAGGGGGGTGTGAGCCTCCCCCTCCCGCATTAAACGCATAAATTTTCGGTTACGAGTTGGACGAGAGGCCATTAGAAAAGTTGTGGAAACATGTGCCTCTCTCCTCTCTCCTCTCCTCTCTCCTCCCCCTTCAGAGGTTTTCACTTTGTCAGGCCAGTTGCTCTGAGAGTTTTGTTGCTGTAGAGGGGAAGGTGGGAGGGAGGGGAAAGGTGGGTGGAGGGGTGTGTGGGTGAGGGTGTCCAGAGATGGATGGCTACATAGCCAAACAAACTCTGGCATGCAAACGCGCTTGCTTGCACACAAACACACACGTGTTCGAATTCATTCATATATATCAAGGACTATAAATACACACATGTATACTCATATATATATATATATATATATATATATATATATATATATATATATATATATATATATATATATATATTCTTTTTTTCACAATTGTTCGTCATTACCCTTCTTAACGAGGTAGCGGCAGAGACAGAAGAAAAGCGTCCTCATTTACCAACAATCATTTATCTGTCACGTACAAATGTACCAAAATAATTCATTTACTCGTTTATTTCACCTCTTCGTCTGCTGACTTGCTAATCCATACCTTAGCTTTCGGTGAGACAAGGAACAGACATGGAATAGTGTCCTCATAGCTGTCTTAGCTTCAGCTAATAGTGGCACTGTGCTGGTAAAGCAATTTAGCACTCCGAGACGGTCGTAGCTGGTCTTCCAAAGCTTAGAGCAAGCTAAACTGGTCATTAAGCTGTCAAAGAGGAATGTTTCCTTGTTAGAAAGAGCTGAATTACCATCTTTTGGAGGCACACGTATTGAAAGACACCTTAAAAACTAAGGCGTACTATATCTTCGCCTCCCTTTACCTATAAATGTCTATTGAAATATGGGAACGGTCGACGCTAGGATCTGTTGCCAATAGATAATATGGCAAAATATGTTTATTCTTGAAAAAAAAAAATAAAATAAAAACACGGATCCCTTGAAACACCAATTTGCCTTCAAATACTCTCCGAAATATTACATTTTCAGAGAGGGAGATAAAAAGCCATATTATCCAACTCAAACTGTGAAAACAGCCATTTGTATGATTACGAGCTCTCCTGATGAGGTTGTTGGGGAAGAGGAACAATGCTTTCTATGGGAAGGGAGATATGACAGAAAGGCATCTCGTTCGCAACATGAGGGGAATTGGGTTGAAAGAGGCAACCTTACATCTGAAACCTTTGGGTTGTCATAAACTTTGTCTTTCCTAAATTGAGACGTTGTTCTTTTTTTCTCTGATATGGACCAGATCTGCTGCAGTATCATGTGTCAGACAGATACCCTGTGGTGGACGTCTAACATGTCTGTGGAGGCGAACTCTACCACAGACACTACCTTACATAACAGTCCGGAATCCTTTTTGTACTAACGGAACCTTTGGTTGCACATATCCGTGTTCCCTGCACTGTTTATTTGCCGGTACTTATGACAGAAGGTCTTCTACACTGAGGCAGTTTTGGTTCCGATTCTGTTACGCTGCGCTTTTTTTTTTTGTTCCTCGTTAGGGAGGATCAGATTTCCTAGAATTTATATTTTTTTTGTGGCTGTATAGACGCCGCTTCTGTGGACTTTGAGCACTTAAGGAATCGGGAGGTGTCTTGCTCTTAGTTAAAGATAAACTCGTGATGAATATGAAACTGTATCGACTCCATTTGATTTTAAGAAATTAAATGTAAACTTTGTTAGCAAACAACGGTAGTGTTAGCTTAAAGGCTGTTTACACAGACACCAGAAGTTCGATGAAAGACTTTATGAAAACAAATAAGCAGAAATCTGGGATAGATCGAGTCACTTATAATGGGAGATTCGAACACCTCTCTATCGAAGTAGGGTGAACCCCCTTTCCCCCCAGTAGCCCCGGGCGTACATTCTACCTACGTCTGTCAGACAGTGTCTTTGACCTAATCATCGACAAACCTACTTCCGTCATGTATATTTGCGACTTGAATCCCACGTACGTGTGAACCATCTTATCGATGATGTGGTTGAAGAATGATTAGGTACAGTGCGTCACCCATAAGTCCCCAACGGAGTAAGATATGTACACATTTGTTTTCGATGTTGGTCACCCTTGACAAGCGTGAGGATGTATTGGGTTCGAGCGTCACGTATATTAATGATTTTCACATCGTCCTTGGCGGGTGAACGATGATGATATCGTGTATGAGAGAGAGAGAGAGAGAGAGAGAGAGAGAGAGAGAGAGAGAGAGAGAGAGAGAGAGAGAGAGAGAGAGAGAGAGAGATGGATGTAGCTTGCTTGGCAAGGCTATAGTCTGGCATACGGAACACTTAGGGCGAACATCTTTAAGATAACGCATAGCAGAAGGTCATCCAGCAGAATAAAGCCAAAATTGTCCAAGAAAACGGCATAAAAGATGCTCGAGAGAGAGAGAGAGAGAGAGAGAGAGAGAGAGAGAGAGAGAGAGAGAGAGAGAGAGAGAGAGAGAGAGAGAGAGAGCACCAACTAGACTGCCCGGGAAAGATGACACAGATTTACGTGCGACAAAAAAAGAAAATCATCAAAGAAATGACGGACATGATGCGCTTCACACTGAAAAGTGCGAAATAAGTCGTGAAATATTTTCATAGTTATATTAGAAGCATAAGAATCCATTTTCCGGTCAGCTGGTTCATTACATATGGAAATTACAAGACGATGAAGACATAGAAAAGATTTAAGGAGATTAACTTTCTATCTACATTTACACTTTCAAGGCACAGCTTCGAGTGTAGTCCCACTGCTAATGGATGATGAGATTTTGTAACCTACTGATATACAAGATCTAAACACGCTAAATGTAAGGGCGAGTCATAATTTCAAAGTATCTAATCCTTTAAGAGACTTAGAATTGATGGATTTAGAGAAATATCAATACAATATAAAGTATTCTGTAGTCTAAAAGACTTAAAAAGATCTAATGTAATCTACATGATCTAAAACTTTAAAAGAGCTAAGAAAAAAAAAATAATGGAGTTAAAAGTAACATCATAAAATTCATAGCATCATGAATTAGGAAAAAATGCACTGGAATATATTACATCAAGTCCACCCCCAACGTAATCTATATCCGACGCAGTTAGAAAATAAGTTTCTCTGGCATTTTTCTGTTATATATATATATATATATATATATATATATATATATATATATATATATATATGTATACAACTATCTGATACCTACTATCACACAGAATCTATTGGCATAGGTTTTCTAAAAAAAAGAATATATATATATATATATATATATATATATATATATATATATATATATATATATATATATACGGGCAGTAAGCTTCACTCATAATTAATCTATTCAAAATAAATACATTGCAGGGACTTGCTTTGAGAGTTGAAACTGGAAAATGATGATTGATTGTGAGTATAACCACTATTGGAAAATACATTTTGGAAACAATTTTGTGTTTGTGTCACCCAAAAAAATAGGATAATAGTTTTCAAGTCATCTTTTCTCCGTCTCACTGACCTCTCTAGTCATCATGGGTCGTAACAGGCTAGTGACGGGGGTAACAGTAGAATACTATCACCGTTACGGTAACATCTCTCATTGTTACGTTACATCTTGAGAGAAATGTGATGGAATGCTTTTACGAAAATGTCAGCAATGATCCTTGTCATTGTGCTAACGTCCTCAAGAACCCTGGTTAAGTGCTTGTAGGCCACTGTGAGCCATAAGAACACTGTGGTGATAATGAGCTCTCTTCTCGAAAAAGGGTTTGGTGGCTGGGTTCGAATCCGTCAACTCAGAATTAAGGGTTCGGTGGCTGGGTTCGAATCCGTCAACTCAGAATCAAACTAGGTAGATTACGAAGTCTCAGGATTAAGCTGGTTCGAATTTGCTATCTCAAGATTATGCTGGTTCGAAGCCATTATCTCGGAATGAAGCTGGTTCCAAACCGTAAGCTTCAGAGGGAAGCTGGTTTGGAACCGTTCTCTCGATGGATGAACAGCTGGGTTGACTGTGATCCAACAGCCGCAACCAGGATTCGAACCTATGCCCTCGACGCTGGGCGGCCCGTTGATAACATAGCCCGTAATTCTACACCAGTTTCCTCTTTCCTCCATTATGACCTTAACCCGTGTACTCAGTGCTCATGGACTGAGGTTATCTCCATAATGACAGAACTCCCCACTTTCTTTCTTCATGCTTTCACCCACTGTCGTCTTCTTTCGCACTGCAACAAGTGTCGCTGCTTTCATCCTCATGGTCGTAACTTCAGTCCGTTTTCTTTCACGGACTCAAAGCTTATTTTTAACGAGTTCACATATTTAGTTTCCCTTTCAATTTCTGTCCGACACATCCTTTTTTTTTTCCCCCCGTCCCATTGATAGAACCTCGTCTTTTCTGCCTCGCTTTCTTCCACACTAAAGACTACCAGAATCCATCTGTGGCCAGGTATTAACTCCCTTTTCAACCCAGAGTTTGCGTCGTCCTCAGTGTGTGTGTGTGTGTGTGTGTGTGTGTGTGTGTGTGTGTGTGTGTGTGTGTGTGTAATTAGCACACACGGACTTATTTCTTTCCCTGTCCGACATCATTGAGTTCTAAGGTCTCCTGCCCATGTATGTTTGAGATATTATGTTACACACTCCAAGGGGGACTTCTACGAAAGACATTCCTTAGTCTTTATATATAATGGACAGAGGTTAATCATTACGTTTTCTACCCCCTTAATATAACTTATATGATCATGTTATGCATTACTCAAAAAATATAACTTCTTTAATTCCCTGTCCAATTGTTTATGCAAAGAACACAAGAAATTCGATTCTGAATGAAGCAAAAAAATTAAGTAATTCTTGAAAGCGTTTGAATCTGTCTTGTATATTTCCGGGTTGGGTCTTAAACCCCCTTTCGAAATGCGAACTTAATGCCTCGTTTGGCAACGCGTGGCCACAAATTCTCGGAGTTTCCTCATATCTCTTCTCGACTCAGGTTGTAAGTTCACAATTATGACGACCTCCCATTTTCTTTTTTTTTTTTTTGTTGAGAACCATTGAGGAATGTGTAGGTAAGAGTATGAATGGCACTGGTGACGGGCCTGGGTTCAGATGAACGGCTCGGGTGGGGGATTAGCAGAGAGAGAGAGAGAGAGAGAGAGAGAGAGAGAGAGAGAGAGAGAGAGAGAGAGAGAGAGAGAGAGAGAGAGAGAGAGAGAGAGAGAGAGAGAGAGAGAGAGAGAGAGAGAGAGAGAGAGAGAGAGAGAGAGAGAGAAGAAGGAGGGAACAGGGCAACAGAAATGGGTTGAAGAAGTTAAGGACAACGCTAAAGATTACGAGGAAGGCATAGATGGAGAGGACAAAGATGGATTAGTTGGTGGACAAAAAGGAAGGAGGAGATTCGCGAGGAGGAGGAGGAGGAGGAGAAGGGACGATAAGAGGCAAAGTAATGGAGATAAAAGGAAAAAGAATGGGATCATGTTAGAGGAGAAGGGATGGCGGAAATAGATAAGGTAAATGGCGTGAAATGGGTACCAGGTGAAGCGCTGAAGGGAAGACACGAACGGAGCGAAAGATAAAGACTTTAAGGTGAGAAAAACGACACGAGAGAGAGAGAGAGAGAGAGAGAGAGAGAGAGAGAGAGAGAGAGAGAGAGAGAGAGAGAGAGAGAGAGAGAGAATGTGCCTCAGGAAAGCCACAAGGAAGAGGGTAGCCTGGGTAAGGATCTGGTGTTTGCATTTGTCCCCTGTGGTCGAGGGAGGTTTGGGGAGGTGATCTAGCATGGTTTGTGGCATTCGAACAGCTGTGTCAACGGGCCATGACTCTTTTGATTCTATTTGCTTCTCTGATATGGGCGAGGCGCAGCCAGTGGCAACAACAGGTGTAGAGGTGTTGGGGGGGGGGGGGGTGATGTTTATAGCTGGTATCTAAATACTAGTTTCTTTCCTTCCCTCAATCTCGTGAGTGCACGGGGGGACAACAACTGTTCTAACAGGGCAATTCCCACCTCCCATTTTTAACATCCTTTCGAAATCTTATGAAATAGGCCACAGCCGAATCTTAAATATTTCAACTACCTAATGTGTGTGTGTGTGTGTGTGTGTGTGTGTGTGTGTGTGTGTGTGTGTTTTTAAACGTATATTATCTTTTTTACCATTATATAAACGCATCCCTTCGTGATCTTTGCTGGTATACACCATTGTGTTAGCTCGTCTCTAAATTGTGGTTCAGCGCCACAGCGGCATCGAACCCAGACCTGCTGGGGTACGGGTGATCTCCGAAGCTGAAATAAGATTCACCATTTTTTTCTATGTCTTCTATCGAATTGTGTACCCACCATATTAGGTTTTCTGATTCTCGTCTATTTACCTTAACTTGCCATTCGCTCGCTACTTACAGAGAGGATTGGTCTCGGGCCAACCAGACCAGCCACTCAGAAGGAGCAGTTACGAAACGATCAGGTACGCCACTCAGTATACATTACTGAGGGGGCGGGAGATCAGGTGAGTCATTCAGGAGAAACTGCTATGGGCCAACCGTGTGAGCCAATCAGATGTCACTGCTAGGGGAGGGTTTCAGTTAAGCGAGCCAATCAGAGGACACTGCCACGCGATTAAATGAACCAGTCAGAAGACACTGCTAGTGGCTGATCAGATGACCTCCCTCTCCCATCAGAGGACACTGTTGCGGCTCGATTAGGGCTGCTATACAGTGGGCACTGTTACAGGTCACTGTGACGAGCCAGGTATCATACAGGAAAGGTGACCACACCAGGTCATCTGCCTGATTAGCCAATCAGATGGCATCGCTGCGAGTCGACGGGATGGGACACTCAGATCACACAGCTCTAACCGATCAGGAGGAGCCAATCAGACGATATCGTTGCTTGTCCATTAGATGGGCCATTTGTGGAGGCAATTTATCGCAAACTGAGCAGACAGACCAATCAGACGGCAGTTCACCACGACTGATATAGACAGAAAAACACAAAACAGAAACAGCAGCAATACTGACAACCATTATCTGGAATAAGGGCATTACTCTGGGCCGATCAACATCATAACGAAAACAACAGCTTATGATGGTTACCAAACGCTTGATAAACAACGACTTGGAACTGAGAGAGAGAGAGAGAGAGAGAGAGAGAGAGAGAGAGAGAGAGAGAGAGAGAGAGAGAGAGAGAGAGAGAGAGAGAGAGAGAGAAAGAGAGAGAGAGAGTCTCTGTGTGTGTGTGTTACCACAACAGGAGAAAAATAGACACAAGGGGAAAAGGGGCGAACGAGCCCCCACTACCTTTGGCAAGCAATGAAGTCGTCTGTCACAATAAATACACCACCCATCATCACAGTATCAACAAAACAAACACTTGCAACGGGGACTGGAATCTCACAAGTCCTCCTTTGACTCAGACACATAAACCTTTATCTTAAAGACTGCCTTCGTTCCATTCTCTTAGGAACAGGAAAACCCTACATAGTCCAGTTCCAAACTCATCCCTTCAAAGGATATGAACATGGGCGAGACTATCCATAAAGCATCATCATTATTAGAGCTAAGGACGTACATAGGAACATATTCGTACCTGTAGTGTATAAGAGGATTCAATGGTGAAATTCTAATATAAGGTATCCAATACCAAGCTGTACAGACGGGATGTGGCATGACACACGGTGGGTATGGAACTTATACACACACAGCCAGTCATCCACGATCATATATATGGGCTAATACATAGCCGATCAAAACACATGGAACTGATGCTATATCCCTGATGCTTGACGCCACACAGGGCAGTAATGGATTCGTACTTGGAGACGCAATACCTACTGAAAGGTAACGTTGTAGGTCGGCCGATATAGCGAACGGCAAAGCAAAATACAAGAGGGTTGGATCACAATCGTGGAAAGAGATCAACATGGACTAGCAACTTACTGATGAAATATCTACCTGGCTATCATACTCCGTTAGATACTGTACCAACGCCCACAACGACGAGTTAGAATAACAGACTAACTTTATCTAAAACCCCCGGTACAAATAACGGTCCGGACGACTCAACCACTACTGGGAAAAAAAAGAAAAAGACAATGAAAGCATTCTGGGTTACGTAACATTACTGGGGTAAAAAAATAAAACAATAGCATGGGTTGGCTCCATTGCTGGAGAAGTATTACTCTTCGCAAGCTGATAGTGTTGGGTAAACAACACACGGGAACGGGCCGAAATGGTTGTCAAAACAAAGAGGTTGGGTTTCCAGTGGAGGGGCAATGAGTACAGGGGCCCATAGCGAATGTCTACCATCATTAAAACTACGCCCATCGACTTGGTGCTTTCAGTACGGCACAGGATTTTCCAAATATAGTTTGGACGGGTCATATCAAAACACACACCCACCCACACACACACACACACACACACACACACACACATATATATGCTTATATAAATAGACACTATATCATAACAGGTATGGACATCTCTAACAGATGGTTGCTGATTATATATATATATATATATATATATATATATATATATATATATATATATATATATATGTACTCTGCGGCTGAACCCTAACCCTAAATCACTCAATGAATTATGAGGGCATGTAGCTTACTGCTGATTGGATGAAACCCAGGCACTTTCAACACCTGAATGACAGCATGGCCTACTACGAAATGCATTCTTTAACACGAATAAACCGTCCTCACGAACCTGATCCCATCCTTTCTATCGTCATTCACAGTTGTCACTCTTTCGTAATGAATTCAGTGTCTTCCCCTGGGATATGGGGATTGTGGTCCCCACTGCAGCAAGTCCTCCTCAAGTGTGCCAGCAAAATAGTCGTATAAGAAAAGATGAAAAAGAAAAGAAAAGAAAATGGCTTTTGCGTTTTTCGAGTGGGTACGTAAAGCATTTTTTTTGTGTCTTTTTCTTTTTTGGCTTTCATATTGAAAACCTGACCAGCACGTTTTGCGTTAAAGGCCTTTACACACACGTACGTTTTCACTGACTCTCTCCTCCATTGAATGGACAAAGAGCTGATGCCTCATGCTTTAGTGTATGGTTTCACGATTCTCCTGCGTATGTCAAGCAAGAGCAGATGAAACGATTGCTATTTTAACCCCCCCCCCAAAAAAAAAAAAAAAAAAAAAAACACGCATTTATGTTCATATCTGAGGAATAAGGTCAGAATCTATCTTTATCTTTCGACTTCAAATGATCAATGGAAGGATAATCGTATTCTTCCTCTATTCAGATCATGTCACACCTAAAAAGAGTGTTCAAGACCTTATGAAACACATTCACAAACTTCCTAATGCGTTTTAACTGTTATTAGGGTTCGAACGAAGTAGTTTTGCATATAATTACGTTCAACCATTAATGTATTGTGTGTGTGTGTGTGTCTGTGTGTGAGAGAGAGAGAGAGAGAGAGAGAGAGAGAGAGAGAGAGAGAGAGAGAGAGAGTCAGGAAGTGTTTTTTTTTTGGGGGGGGGGGAGGAATTACAGTCATAAATCTTTTTTTTATCTTGGTTTTTTAAAGAGGTACGTGTAGAAATTTGCCTCATGGTAAGAGAGGGAATCCAAACCCCCTCGGTGCGGAACGCATGACCGAGGGAGAGAGAAAAAAAAATGAGGTAATCGCATTACGTATTGCAGAGCATATATTTGTTGTTGTTGTTGTCGTTTTTTGTAACCCGGATCTGATTTCCCGGTGCTACTTCCTGGTCATGTTCATACACCACAGCGCCGACGGGACACGGCGCTTGCGCAAGCAACGAAGAGTCTCTTCGGTTGAGAGGCGTCTCGTATATTACTGAGTACGTGCCACTGGCAGTCAGAAGGACCAAGCTGGACGATCCAGTAAGACAGGAGTGAAGATGAGGAACAACACCACCACAACGCGCATCTCTCTCTCTCTCTCTCTCTCTCTCTCTCTCTCTCTCTCTCTCTCTCTCTCTCTCTCTTGTGCTTTCGGACATTTGGCTTTTGTTATCGAGTCCATGTTTAAATTAACACTACGTGATGTAAACTATTACTATTATCATTATCATACATTATTACTATTCCTATCATCAACCTCCCCCCTCCTTATATGGGGTGCCTATAACTTCCAAGCTGCGCTCCAAGCAGGAGCAGGGAAATGAGGACTTCCTTTTTGGAGTCAGAAAGTCCTCCACAAAACTGAACTCCTTTCCACCCACTGACTTCTCCATCGCGGTGTAACCACTTCAAGGCGGAGTCTAATAACACATACAGACAAACAAACACACGCACACACTTTCTTATGGTTACACTACAAGTCAAAAGCCTTCCTCGGAGAGGCTGTGTCTCGTCGAGGAACGTCTCGCCCTAAAAGGAGTCGAACCTTTGCTTCTGATCGTAGCGAAGCCTCGAAGCCCCATAACCAATCACCATTCCTAGAAATGAAATAAATATACAAAAATCCCTGTTTCCCCACTTCAACTTATAATTACCAGATAATTTTCCACCCACTACTACTCCCCCATGAAAAGACCACATTGGCACACCAAAGAAAGTTTCACTCTAATGACCCGATAGGCATTAAACAGCAAACCAACCCTGAACCCAGTCATAAACTCCACCAGACATACGTCCATACAAAACCAACTCCCGTGACATACACGAGTGACTCATTCTCTCGTCTACTCACCGGACGCCACTCACCATCTTCAGCATGACGGAACACCACAGGACTATGGCTGTTCATACAACTAACCACACTGACGACACTGTACACATTCCTCAGTTGCGCCTGCGCCTACTCAACCTAAAACAAACGCGCGTCAACACACTTTTTGACCTGTGTTTTCTCCCGGTGGACTAGGCATACTCCCTGAGCTCAGTGGGAGCCTCATATGAAGGCGATCCTACTAGGGTGAACAGCTAAGGTAAGTTCACATACGTATCGACAGGATTCATCTGAGTAAATAATGGTGCAAATTCTTTGTTACCACTCCACTATAATTCACTTATATATATATATATATATATATATATATATATATATATATATATATATATATATATATATATATATATATATTATATATATATATATATAAACTGGTTTTTTACTCAGTACTTGACTTTTACCACTTCACGAAACGTAAAATCAGGAATTCAGGATTGAATTCAGCGTCGAGCGAGATCCTCTGTTGTGTGAGCCACCATCAAGTATGGAAACTGCACACTTCGACTTGCCCAGCCTGGCAATGCATCACGAGGGAGGGAGGGAGGGAGACGAGGGAGAGGAGGGGAAGGTCAGGTAATGCTAGCCATCAGGGCTACGCGGCTGTGTGGCCAGGTGTGTGGAAGGTATATCCATTACTCCAAATGTCAGGTGTGAGCAAGCATGGTTCCCGGGGGGGAGGAGGAGGAGGCAGGAGGAGGAGGAGGCAGGAGAGTGTTTGGTCGATGCACAGTCAGGTGTGTGGAAGCTGCAGGGATTAGTGGTAATGTCAGGCATCTGCAGAGATTCACGCCCTCTGTTCGCACACCCCTAGTCTCCTGTGAGTGTGTTGTGCGAGTGTGTGTGTGTGTGTGTGTGTGTGTGGGGAGGGACGGGTGTGCAGTTGAGTGTGTATGGGTCAGGCGAGTGCGTGTGAAGCGCGTAAGTGCGAGGGAAAAAAGTGTGGGAGTTGTGAGTGTGGAAGGGGAAAACGTACGGGAAAGGAAAGCGAATGAATATACCGAGTGCGTGGAAAGGTGATGTGTGACAGGGGTAAGTATGGTGGTAGACAGTGAGTAATTCTGAGTAGATGATTCACTGAGGCTGTGAGTACAGGTGCGAAATAGATAGGTGAGTGTGTGAGATAGGTGAGTGTGTGCGAAAGATGAGAGTGTCGAGCTGGTGAGTATGACCGAGATGTGATCATGAGGAACGAATGAGTAAGTGAGGAAGATGAAAACGAAGAAAATCAGCACTATGAAAATCAATGACTTTATAAGCAAGAGTGTGTAAGTGTGTATGACTTAGAATTTTAGATTAATACAAGTCTCTGGGATAAGTATAAGTGCAGATGATAAGAACATATGTAAGTGCTCATCACCTTTTCAAACCACTGAATATTCCCGCCAATATTTGCACCCTGGGCTTGTGGTTCTTCCGGATGACGGTATAAAGTAAAGAAAAAAAAAATACACACGACAAAGTGTGTTTTCCATAAACTCTTCCGATGGCTACGTTATGCAATGATATTAAAGAGACCCCCTGTCATGCCAGACAAATGAGCACTACAACCTAATCCAAAAACACTATCAAACTGCAATGGCTCGAAATAGACTGGTCGCTTCGCACTGCCACGCGATACTCAATTTATTTACCAATTTGGAATAAAACCCCTGGAAATTTAGTGGTGCTGTTCGTGGGGGGGGGGCACCGCCACTTGCTGCGTACGTCGGGAGTTCCCGGGTGATGAATGGTCCTCTCCAGTGGGGACAGCGGAGGGAGGGAGGATGGTATACCCACAGTGGGCAGTGTGGTCTGCAAGCGATGGGCGAGTCGAGGGTCATCCCAGGGAAACCATGGGTTAAAAAAGGCTGGGACATCATCCCCTTGGAAGCCACGGGTGAGCCCTGGGGTCATCACAGGGAACCTATGGGTTAAAGGCTGGGACATCATCCCCTTGGAAGCCACGGAGGAGCCCTGGGGTCATCCCAGGGAAGCCAGGAGTTAAGGGCTGGGACCTTATTCCCTGGGAAGCCACGGGACATCATCATCCACTGAGGAGCCATAGGTGCGCGCTGGGATAATACCTGGTACGAATAGGGGTCAACTCTAGGAAAGACCCCGGGCGAGTGTCCCTTTTCGTCCCTGGCGACTTCAAGCAAAGCGAGAGATGAGCGTACTGAAGGGAAGCTCTTAGATGACCAGGCAAACAAGTGCCCATACGTGGTTCAATGCGCCTCCCGTCCACAGCTTTCCCAGTGTGACATGTCATCTGTCCTCATCAACTGGAGTGGCTAACTCTCTCTCTCTCTCTCTCTCTCTCTCTCTCTCTCTCTCTCTCTCTCTCTCTCTCTCTCTCTCTCTCTCTCACGTGTCACTGGGCACCGTGGAAGGCTGTTCATATGCTACACAAAGTCATATACCATTCTCCATAATGGCTCTAGCATGTCTGGCAGCTGTCAGTGTCCTTTCATATAAGATCAACGTACAAGATCAACATACAAGATCAACATACAAGATCAACATATTAGATCAACATATAAGATCAACACATAAGATCAACACGTCCGTGCATTGTTTGCAAGATCAATAGGTTAGGTTTGCTGTTGGAGGCTATGTAAGATGGGCCATCCAGTTCTCTCTAACTCGAGAGTTCAAGCACATAACTGAACCAAGTCGAGAATGGTCGTGCTATTTATCTCTTCTTCTCTAAATACAGTACGGTTCTAGGTGTAGCCACACACATACACACACACACACACACACACACACACACACACACACAGGGCTGAGTTTAAGCCCTTCCAAAACCCCTGGAAGGAAGTGATGCAGTATCCTGGAAATCCACAATTTCAGGAAGCTATGAACTGGAACGCCATCAGACGTCTATCCTACATTTCCTAAGCTTTACGACGGTCACTTCCTTGTGTGAGGCATCCCTGGACATCGTGCTGAGGACGTTACGCACATGAGGCTTCGTTGAAAACGGTTACGCAAGGAAATAGTTGCGTAAAGAACAGAAATACCGCAGCAGCGAAGCTCAGAGACGTAGAAGATAACACATGTGTCGAGCAACTAAAAATCCCAAATGACATTTAGCAAACATCTTGTCCCTTGTTAAGCAAACATTAGCGTCAAATCAAGTGAAGAATTATCTCACTCACTCTACTGGAAGTAATCGTTATACGTCAGATACGTAATATAACCAGCAACAAACAGAATTATCATTCACAATAACAACAGAAGGGATTTTTTTTTTTTTTTACCCTCCCGAGACCATAATTTTTGTGTTATTTTGCCCGGGTTCAGAGTCCAGAGCCGCCTGCGACCTTGGCAACTGATAATAGGAATACCCACTTCCCTCCCCAATGATATATGAACCTTTGTATTCCCATTTCCTTTTCAGTGCTACTGTTGTGCATACACTGACGCGAGTGTGACTGACGCGTGTGTGCGTGTGAGAGAGAGCGAGAGAGATCACAGCACAGACCTTTATGTGTTCGATAGACGCGTAATTGTACTGTCCTCTCGCTTTTATTCCTCCTCTATTCATCTCTTTCAATATAGACTTTTGAGCAGGATGGCTATCATGGATACGACCGTATGGGTGGACTGCAGTAATGGAGCTTCGAGCTTGGATACAGGTGGTGTTTTGAGTGTGACGGAATTACGTGGGTGCTGAGCCACTACCTGGAGGAGGCCGCGACGAAGGAGAGAGAGAGAGAGAGAGAGAGAGAGAGAGAGAGAGAGAGAGAGAGAGAGAGAGAGAGAGAGAGAGAGAGAGAGAGCGCTGCGCGTGCTGGGTGTTGGTGGGTATCGTCGTCTCGATCAATTTCGGGACCTGGTTGGACTTGACCACCACCCTATCAAACGGCGCCGTTGCTGCCCTCCGTGTAGAAGCACAAATCACAAACAACGCGTATCAATTAATCACATCCTATTGACGCTTCCGACAACCTGTCACGGTGACGTCATAACAAGAGGGACGAAGGCTTGAGGGGGAGAGAGAGAGAGAGAGAGAGAGAGAGAGAGAGAGAGAGAGAGAGAGAGAGAGAGAGAGAGAGAGAGAGACTTATACCTGATCCACGGGATTGAGAATAGAGGGAAGGATGAAGGATAGGTTGGCGAAAGTAATACTTAAGCTCCGTTTCTCGACTGTAAGTACTTGAAGGACAGATATCGAGTGTGGAGAATCTGCCATTTGCCCCTGCGTGGTATACACCCAGAGCGCCGCTTCGAACTGCTGTCACCTCGAAGTTAAAAGAGAAAATATCGAGAGTGGGGTCAAGCGTAGAGGGAATATGGCGCTCCTACGGCGGTAAATAGAAATATCGGCTTCTATTATTGGCTTTTTAATATTGGCTCCTGCAACGAGATGTATGGCGGTCGGAGGAAGACAGCGGGAGAAATTAATGGCTCGGAGCCCTCCCACTAAATTTCAGGTGTTATGTGTCATAAATCATCTTCGAGAGGGGGGGGGAACGCCATCTTTGGGCTCAGAATGATTTAGGCTATGCCCAAGTTTCGGTTGCTTATAAGTTTTTGGTTGGACGTGACTCGGGGTTATGGTTGCTGCATGGCTGAGGCTGTGTCAAAGTTTGGTTGTGTGCTCAGGCATGATTCAGAAAGTGCATGACTTGGGCTACGCGATGATCACGACTTTTGGGGGGAGTTAAGGAGGGGTGGAACTTACTTATGTATGAGTGATTTTCTTTGTGTGTGTAACTTGTGGTGGTGCAAAAATTGAGAAGCGTGTAAGCTTAGGAGTCCACTAACTACTTCGGGTTTTATGGGATACGTTTGCGATAGGGGACTTGGGTATCTGGAATCGTCGTGCTCAAGGATCGAACCATCGTGTTCAAGGGTCGTACCGTCGTGCTCAAATTTCGTGCCGTCGTTCTCAATGATCGTACCGTCGCGCTCAAGGGTTCTACTATCGTGTTCAAGGGTCGTACCGTCGTGCTCAAGGGTCGTACCATCGCGTTCAAGGGTCGTAACGTCGTGCTCAAGAGTCGTACCATCGTGTCCAAGGGTCGTACCGTCGTGCTTAAGGGTCGTACCACTGTGTTCGAGGGTCGTAACGACGTGCTCAAGGGTTCTACCATCGTGTTCAAGGGTCGTACCATCATGCTCAAGGGCCATTCGCAACCAAGGATCGTACAGCCACACTGAACACATCGTTCCGTCGGTAATCATGAAGTCTTAAAATGATTCCACAATGTTCTTTATGTATACCACAGTTCGAGCTGTGGCTACTTTCGATAGTGGCAAACTTTAGCATGACCCCTAGGAGTTACCTGTGCTAACCATCCTCCCCAAATCTATCCTGGTTTGGCCTAACTCAACCTTTCTTCATCCCATATGTAGCCCACGGCGTGGGGGTGTATATATGGGGAGAAAAAAAAAATATATACATATATGTAGCCAGTGAAACTCATAGGCTTTCAACACACATCATGTTTTTCAGAGCGGGATAAAAGTGGGGCTAGAAATTTAGTTGCATTTCGCATAGGGACGATGAGTGAACACTTACATTGGAAAGGATAAAAGAAAAAAAGTGACGTTTTTCTTAAGTGTTAAGTGTTAAGTGCGATGATCTGACCGAGGGAGTAAAAGTGTCGAGCATTTCATTCTCTTTTTTTTCCCTTTTTTTTTTTTTTTTTAGTTACAAGCGAATGTTGAAAACACCATTCACGACATGATGGAAATATAATCAAAATTGGTGTTTGCAGATGGTTGTAGCGATGGATGGTGTCCTGAGTGCAAAAGGGAAAGGGTAACTCGGACGTGTCTGGGGAGTGTAGTATCAAATGGGTGTGAAGTCTAGTGGGATGGTACAGAAGACTAGGAGTGGAGGGTGGTTATTTCTTGACTCTCGGGTTAGTTTGGTGATGGGGTGATCTTTGTGTGTGTGTGTGTGTGTGTGTGTGTGTGTGTGTGTGTGATTTTCTCCTTGCCCCCTACAATACTTAAAAGTATTTACTGACTAAATTTCTTCCTAGAGTCTCATTGTAATCTCACACACATTGCTTGACCCACCACTTAATTTAGATTCCCTGTATGCATTTCTCCAACACTAAATTAAGCCATTAATTTCTTTAGTCACTCGGCCCTGACGAAGTTCTCGTACCATTCTCTTTATCTCATTAATGGAATCTTGTATCTCTCACAGAGAGATGTCTCACAGTTGCTCCGCATCCTTTCCATTATCTGCAAGTCCGAGAAGTATAGTCTAATTAGCTTTACCGGCGCAATTCATTAATTTCCATAATCTAAAAAGATACAAATCAAGAGTGTAATTCACACTGAATCTGATGGTGTTGTGTACGAGTTCTGTTATCTAACTTAACAAGCGACCTCGCAGAAGTGAATTAGATCGTTGCCTATGGTTAACATCAAGTCTTGCAAGTTGTTTAGGTCCATGTAACACCTGCGTATCTCTCAGGGCACGAAATGAAGGCACATTTGTCCCAGTGGTGTTCTGTGGCTCTGAGAGTTTTTTTCTAGGTGGGGGGGGGGGGGGCGCCACAAACGGTAAAGAAACGAAGAGTGTGTGAGGGACTAGTGCTGGAAATGAAATTCCTGAGGACGCTCTGTGGCGTGAGGTGGGATGAGAGCCCAAAGGAATGACAAAGAAGAGGTGTGGCAATCTCTCTGATGGAGAGGACTGACCAGGGTGTGATGAAATACTTCTTACGTACGGAGGAGACGAGCGAAAGATGAAGGCAAAGGGGAGGTGACCAAAAGGAAGATGGAAAGAGATGGAGTGAACGAAGGCTTTAGGAAACAGAAACGTGAGCATTCAAAAGGGCATGATAATGCACGGGATAGAATAAACTGGCCCAATAGGAAGAAGGAAAGAGATGGAGTGAAAGAAGGCTTCAGGAAACAGAAACGTGAGCATTCAAAAGGGCATGATAATGCATGGGATAGAATGAACTGGACAAAAACGGTATATGGGAGGCGACGTTGAGTCATTGGACTGAAAAAAGGGATACGTAGCGGTCACGATGAATCATGGAATGACTCACAGTCTATGGGCCTTGGCTTTTGATAGTAAACCAAACCTTCGGTATACTTACAGTCAGAAATTAAATGTGTACAAATGAGGCCATTTTCCGTTTGTTCCCGACGCTGCCTCGTAACAATTTGGTTAACTAACGTAAGGACACTTACACGTCTGCTGGAGACGGTCAACCGGTGGGCCAAAAACAGCAAAAAACTTGTAACTGTGAGTGGAAGATAAGTGTATATTGAGAGAAGAATAGACGAGTGTATTTATCTAAAAAAAAAAAAAAGAAAAAAAGGGAAAAGGTATCAGAAACTGCAAGTGCTTCAGAAGTATCGGTTGCGAGATAATGTACCAGTGAGGAAGCGAGGCATCCGGTAACTTCGTAACCTAACCCAGTGTTGGGTGTAGGTAAAGTTTGCCACAGCTCTCCCGGGGCCGTTGGCAAAATACGAAGTGCCTTTTAAGATATGGTCCTGCGACCGATTTGTGAGTCTGCGTGGGGTCGAGTCTTGTGTCGTATATGACCCTAATTCTTTCCGAAGTTTTAAGAGCTGTCAGAAATTCCTTGTGGCAAAATGAGATTCTAAAACCATAGTGCTAAAGGATATATATATATATCTTTCTTCTTTTAAACTATCCGCCATTTCCCGCATTAGCGAGGTAGCGTTAAGAACAGAGGACTGCGCCTTTGTGGAATATCCTCACCTGGCCCCTCCTCTGTTCCTTCTTTTGGAAAATTAAAAAAAGAAAAAAAAAAAAAAACGAGAGGGGAGGATTTCCAGCCTCCCGCTCCCTCCCCTTTTAGTCGCCTTCTACGACACGCAGGGAATACGTGGGAAGTATTCTTCATCCCCTATCCCCAGGGATAATATATATATATATATATATATATATATATATATATATATATATATATATATATATATATATATATATCAACGTACATCTTGCTGTTAACTCTTCTATACTGTAATTCCCTTACATTAGACCGAGAACTCAGTCACTTGAAACTTCATTATACCAACGAGCCCTTTAGTATATGAGCCATTAGATCATCTCTTTATTTCGTTAGGGCTTTACGTAAAAAGTAATAAATGGCAGAGTGCCCCCCTCCACTCCACTCATGAACCTCAAGTTACGAAAGAAAACGACGGTTATAAGAATTCCATCATGTGGCTCGTTCTCCTCCTCCTCCTCTTCCTTCGTCTCCTTCCGTAACCAATTTTCCAAGAATTATTCTTCCTGAGTTTTATAGACCCCGAGACCATGACAACTTCTTGGAAGTTTTGACATGACGCCAAGTTCCCCTGCCTTTCGAAACGCTTTCGCTCTGAAACACACGCGCACACACACACACACACACACACAAGGAAGCAGACGAAAGAATGGCCCAATCCACCCACATACACATGTACATACATAAACGCCCACACAAGCACATTCACATACCTATACATTTCAACGTACACATACATATACATACACAGACATATACATATATACACATGTACATATTCATACTTGCTGCCTTCATCCATTCCCGCCGCCACCCCGCCACACATGAAATGGTACCCTCCACCCCCTTTCCCAGCGTGCGCGCGAGGTACCGCTAGGAGAAGACAACGAAGGCCACATTCGTTCAACACTCAGTCTCTAGCTGTCATGTCTAATGTACCGAAACCACAGCATCCTTTCCACATCCAGGCCCCTTAGTAATCCGTTTTCTAATAACTGTAGGCGAATACATAGCTTCTACAACTAACGAGTTAAGCTACAAATACCAAGATTCGACAACTTCTTTGAGTTGTCATATGATGTCTTCTTCTAAAATACTAGATATCGTATACATTCAAATGTGATGGAATGTCTTCCTTCTTTCGTCCTTTTTATTCCTCTTGAAGGCTTTTCAATTTTTATGAGACGGGTCTACGAACAACCAATAAGCCTCAGATTGTGAGATGCTCATTATCCAACCTTACTAAAATGATTACAAAGGAGGACATACGTTCGACCTTCTCACATCAGCTATCAAAAATCAAAAAGAAAAAAAAAATTAAAACGCAATAAAAAAAACAATGTCCTTTTGCAGCGATAGACGAAATAGGTTTTCAGAAACGAATCGCAATAGGGGGTTCATCATGCCAGTGTGACTTAGCTTCGAGATTCTAACTTCGAAGGTGTTCATTTCGATACATCTGGTGCTAGGTCGACGGTGTGAGCGTTCGAGCGGGAATGTTAACGTAATGAGAGGAGGTCTTGAAGGTCCTCGACATCTAAGTGTCTTAAATGACGCCATTAAAGTGATTCCACAACGGCTCTTAACACATGAAGGTCGAGGTAATGACGTAATGATAGTAATTTACTTGTGTGGCTGAGGAGTGAACTAGCTGCTTATGTGTGGCTATTCTAGACGCTAGAAAATAGTTCCCGCCGTTGCAGAGACAACAGTTAAAAGCCAGTGAACGAAGGTAGAAGGGAAAAGTCCTTACAAGGAATTAACATGATGAAAATCACTCTTAAACTGCAATATACGAAGGTTACTTCATGACACCAGGTCTGGGCTACTGCCGGACTGTCGCTATACTACAACCTGTGAGTTTTCATCCTCCATTAAACTCGTGGTCCTTCGTGTGTTCACAGCAGCTTAATTCCCCGCCTCTCTCGTGAGCTATGATGGAGGCTGTGGAGGATGTCTTGTAATTGAATACTACAGTTGTCTTTATAACTGGGCTTCGAACCCTCACCTAAATTTTCTTCTTTTAACAAAGCGAGTTGTGCCATCTCTTCCCAGGTTAAGTGGACTGCGCCAGCACCTGGCCTAAGTAAGTGGACAACTTCCTATCTTGTTTCAGTAAAATGATTCCTTCTTTCCCTACTTCTCCGAGTGAACCACACCCTTTCCTCCCTCACTCCTGGAACCACACCCTCCTCTGCTTCACTCATAGACCACGCCCACCTGTACCTCATTAATGGGCAACACCTAACTCTGCCTCACTCAAGGACTACACCCGCCATATATCATACCCACTTGTACGTCACTCATAAACCACACCCAGCAGTGCCTCATCCATGAACCACACCCACTTATACCTCAATCATGTACTCGAACCTATCACTACTTCACCTACCGGACTGCACTCTGACTCACTATACCAATGAGGCGCTTCCCTTGCAACCCCATGAGGCAGTCGACATCCTCTGCCCCTTACTGTATGCCACACTGAGCGAACCTCACTATCCATACTACACAGAGTAGAACACCTCTTCCTCTGTTTCATCAAACACACATATACACCACACACATAAACCATACTCGTCTCTTAACCTTATCAAGGAGACCACACTTCCCTTGGTTTTTTGAGGACGTTATCCAAACCCTTGTCATGTCATTGTGTAGACCCCGAGTCATACAGTTGCCTACATTCTCCATCACCTCATTGGCTGCAACATGTCATCCCCTGCGACAGTCAATGGGCCAGATCTATCCTCTCAGATCTGGGTGGGTCACAATCTCTTCCGCAATACAAAGTGGGCCACATCTTTCCTTGGCTTCACTAATTGCACTACGTCCCTCCCTCCCTCCCTCACTGTGTGGGACACACACACAAAACCCCCTCACCTCACTATGCGAACCACACCCTTCCTTACTTTACGTAGCGCACCTCATTCAGTGATACGTCACGACAAAGAAAAAAAGACAAAAAAAATTTCGCATTTCCTGCTTCAGTATTTAGACCAAAGACTTTCACATATTCCAAGAAGGGAGGCCAGAATTTCCTCACTTCGCTACCCTCTCCTCTTCCTCTCAACAACTGACCAAATATGAAACCACCACGTTTCTCCACCTCATAATGGCACTTACACCACCTCGTTCACAGTACCATTCCGAAAGAACAATCTACCATGACAATTCTCAGTCTATCTTGTGTCGTCAATGATCTACCTTCGTAATGGGAAGAGATTAATGGCTTCGAGAAGCAATATTCTCGAAGCGAAGGAAATCTGGTCCTATGTGAAATGTGACGCGTGATCCACCATGCTGGTGGAGCAGATAATGTCGTCGCGTCCAGCGATAATTTCTCGTAATCTCTGACAAATTCCAGTTTTATGATGATGAACTCTTGGTCTACGAGTCGTATTCTACATAATGAAGATCCGGTCAGAGGCAGAGAAATAAGAATCACATGTAGGGATCATAAAATACAATAAGATACAATAAAATCTCTACCTGGGGGGGGGAGGTTTAGAACACCACCCGCTGTACTTTATATAATGACTTCAGAGCTCTTACGCTGGATCAGCGTGTTTCATGAAGCCAAAAAGGTTTTAAGACTGTTTCATGACAAACAAATGTTGTCATTCAGAGGTTTTTTTGGACGTAAACAATCAGGCTAACACATCTCTCAAGCTACTGGGGAAAAAAAAAAAAGAAAATCGTAAAATAATCTTCGTTTGGGCTGAATAAATGCAAATAGATATCAGCCATTTATGACACGATTATCTATCATCTTGATAATTCACTTATATTGATCTCGGGGTCATGACTGTATCGCTCAAATGGTGTTTTTAAGTCTGCAGGTTTTCCAGTGATGTTAGTTCAAGTACGCATTCGATACGAAGGTTTTGATACGAGGGTATCAAAGACGATTTAATTGTTACAGAGAAAAAAAGAAATAGGAGTTTCCTCATACGGTCTTACATTGTTTATATATATATATATATATATATATATATATATATATATATATATATATATATATATATATATATATATATCCCCCCCCCCCCCCGCTAGGAATTCCAACACGCCTTAAATAGCGGCCGGGAATGGCCAGGCTAAATTGAGGCAACGAAATTTGTGTGTAGGGCTGTTGAACTGTTCGACCCCTCCTTCCCTCCCTCCCTTAACAAGCCACCAGCGGGAGCTAATTGGGGTCGTGGGAGGAATAAGTCGTGAATTTTAAGGTCGCGCGCGAGGAAGACAAAAAAAAAAAAAAAAAAAAAAAAAAGAGAAAAAAAAAGATGACTTTGGGGACTTCTGCCTTGAATAAGGGCAAAGAGCTCTCGCTGCTCCTGGAGGCCCGCCGTGGTCAACAACTCCACCATAGATATCGGTAAAAAAAGAGGGGGGGGGAGAGGAGAGGGGGAGGAGGAGGAGGAGAGGAAGGGAGGAGAGGGGGAAGGGAGGAGAAGGGAGGGGAAACTCGTGTGATAAAAGAAAAGAACAATAAACGCCCCCTAGCGAGGGGCCCCCTCCTCCCTTCCCCGCGCCCCCCCCCAATGTCTAGGGTCACTTTCACACACACACACACACACACACGGAGGAAACTGAACGAAACTGTAAAATGAATAACATGGTGTCTTAGAGACATAATCACTACGATGATTCATGGACAGGTAGACGAAAAAAAAAACCTCCATAAAAGTACATATTATACAGGCTAAGGTTTAAGTGTCAGTAAACAAGGAGATTGACGTAGAGAAAACTACACTAAGTGGAGGGAACACTAAGTGGAGGGAACACTAAGTGGAGGGAACACTCAGTGGAGGTAACACTAAGTGGAGGGAACACTAAGTGGAGGGAACACTAAGTGGAGGGAACACTATGTGGAGGGAACACTATGTGGAGGGAACACTATGTGGAGGGAACACTATGTGGAGGGAAGGGTCACAGCTGTATAAGCTTTAGATACCCAGTGGGCGTCACAAGATCGAGAAAGATCACACCACTAGGAGATTAATTGACGTAAATCACCGATCCTTTTGTGGACTGGATGTGAGGCATACACCATAAGAGGGTATGTCCCTAGTTAGATGACTAATAAGCTATCGATTTGCCACACGCAGTTTTCTACGACGAGAGAAAAAACGGGGAGAGAATTGGCAGTTATCGTAATCAAGACGTAAGGGAACGACCTGTTATATGGTTACGTTTTATTGTGGACTGATCTTGCCGGGAGGTATGTACTTAGGCTGGCTAAGAAACAATGGTTTCAGGGTTCAGACCGGATGAGTCTATCCCACTCACTCAAGTCTTTCGGAGTTTCGAAGCGCTTCACGCTAAACATGTTTACATCTTTTTATGATTTTATGATTCATTCTCAGTACGGTAAAAACAGCTATTGTTTTTCCGCTAAAATGATCACGGATATCTCATCTAAAGTTACTTTTGGGTAGATATCTAATGAAAAAAAGTCGATATGGATTCACGAAGTGATAAAAAACATATAAAAAAAACATCTATCTAACACTCATGTAAAAAAGAAATGAGTATAGCTTTTGTATAATCTAAGAAAACATAACAAAATTCAAAACTAAAAAAAAAAAAACTCACTAGAATTCATGCATAAATGAAAATAAGTAATGTGGAAACAACTCCACCTACCTGAAACCTGGAGTCTCGAAGCCTCGTTCAGTGATTCACTGTCCGAGTGAAGCAGTTGTCTAATTCATACGAAAAATGGCTTACCTTGTTCAAGGTCATCCGGCACCCTCGTGAGAACTTGTTTATCCAAATGGATGGCAACGTCTATGGCTCCTGGTCTCCGTTTCCTGCCCCATTGTGATGGGCGCCTTTGTGATCCTTATGGCACCAAGAACTGAAAGTTTAGTTTTACACTTTTTAAACGTCTGTTTACAACGGATGAAAATGATTTATGATTGTTGAATATTGTTCTTATATTCACTGGTATGTAAATTCTACAACGGAATACTAGGGAACACTCCGTAAAAAGAATGTAAATTTAACAACAGACCATTGAGGTAACTGTGTAAAAGAATGTAAATTCCACAACCGAACACCGAGGTAACTGTGTAAAAGAATGTAAATTCCATGACAGCACACTGAGGCAACTGTGTAAAAGAATGTAAATTCCACAACAGCACACAGAGGTAACTGTGTAAAAGAATGTAAATTCCACAACAGCACACTGAGATAGCTGTGTAAAAGAATGTAAATTCCACAGCGGAACACCGAGGTAACTGTGTAAAAGAATATAAATTCCACAACAGCACACTGAGGTAACACTGCGTAAAAGAATGTAAATTTCACAACAGCGCACGGAGGTAACACTGCGTAAAAGAATGTAAATTTCACAACGGTACATTGAGGTAACACTGCGTAAAAGAATGTAAATTCCACAATTGAACACTGAGGAAACACGGCGTAAAAAAAAAATAAAGAAAACCGGGCGTAAGAAGGCAATTGTACAGACACAAGCACCCTGGCTACATCCGTACGACGCCAGAGGCTTGGGTAGACTGAATGCTATCATGCATAGAAGAATGTATTTAAGACGTGCAACTATTGTAGATATCCTGTTAGTATTGAGGAGACGTCTAAAGCTGCCACTAACGCCATCTGAAGGGTGAAGTCCGAACTTGTCAAAGAGAACGGTCAGACTACTTCTTGATCGACACATCACAGAAAACGTGATTCATGAGTAACTACTCCATGGATTAATAGACCCTCAGAAATTTGTTTAATTTTTGGTCGCGTTTGTTTGAGTATGTGTGAGATCTTTAATAGTTACGGCAACCATTAACTCAACCCATTGGAATCTTTTGGAAATCGATGAATCTTTCGATGAATTAGTGTAATTCTACCATTTTTTTTTTCTTCTTAATTCTGCAAAAAGGAACATTTCTTCCATAAACCCGTGTCATATGTGCCGCCACCGTTTTCTTCGAATACGAACTGTCGACCATTTTCTTTACCCAAAGAGCCAGAACACAATGTCAACAGAACAGACGAGGAGGAGGAGGAGGAGCTGACGATTGTCGTGGCGCTATCTGTCCGTCATGACGTATGCAGATTACCTTGGGGGAGAGAGAGAGAGAGAGAGAGAGAGAGAGAGAGAGAGAGAGAGAGAGAGAGAGAGAGAGAGAGAGAGAGAGAGAGGCCTCGACCCACATGGTGACTCACGGTCCTATCAATATTCATGATGTATTCAGGATATTCAGAGACCAATGCGTATCCCAAACATGAAACTAATCAAAAGTGGCCATTACTATAATCACTCACACACTATCATCAAATAAATGATAAAATATAAATGGTTGAGCAGGAGTATCAACGAACAACATCATGTGGTCTCTCAGATGATCCATCTATCTATGGTGCTACGCATTTCGCAGGAGGATTCAGACAATGAGAAGAAAACTGGACCTCCAGAAGCAAACAGATCAATTAATCAGGCTTGGAAAAATATAATTTGAACCCTAGCAATATACAGAACTTCATCGTTCACAAACTGTTTAATGTAATCATACTTAATGGCAAAAGTAATTATATAATTTCGAATATAATCTGGTTCAAACAAGATTTACTTACTAATCATACTTATTGACAATAGTAACTATATAATCTTGAATATAATCTGGCCCAAACAAGATATACTTACTAATCATACTTATTCTCAAAAGTAACTATATAATCTTGAATATAATCTGGCCCAAACAAGATACACTTACTAATTATACTTATTCACAAAAGTAACTATATGATCTTGAATATAATCCGGCTCAAACAAGATACACTTACTAATTATACTTCTGAACAAAAGTAACTCTATACCTTTCAATGTAAACTGGCTCAAGATGCTGTGGGGGGTGGGTGAGAGATGACACACAGGAGAAGAAAATAATCACGACAAAGATAAAGGATTTTTCTTTGTGGGTAAGAAGCAATAGGGAATCATTTTTCTCGGCCGGGCAAAGTAAATTACGAAACATTTTCCCCCGACACACACACACAATAGCACTCATCCCTCTCCTTTTATCTCCGGTCCTGCCTGAAGAGGCTGTGCTGCAAGAAGAGCAAGGAGAGAGAGAGAGAGAGAGAGAGAGAGAGAGAGAGAGAGAGAGAGAGAGAGAGAGAGAGAGAGAGAGAGAGACCTACCAAAGTATCTACCACACCTTCGACGTCATTTTGCTCACCTCCTCACGTCTTGCTTGATGGACAGGATGAACGTCCCTACTGATCTCTGTTGTAACGCCCTTTTTCCCATCGTCCTCTCCTCTGGTTTCCTCTGGGACTGACTTCAACCATGTAGCAAGTTTTCTTTTAAATGTCTCTTTAGTTTTCTTCCGCGCATGTTTCTCTTGTCTCCTGGCGGCAAACTGGTTAGTCTTTTTTGCAGTCTTGCACATAATTCTTAGATCTTTACTTGGAATTTGGCTTCAGGTATTTATCATCGTATTCTTGCAGACGCAGTCAATCTTTTTTGCTTTATTCAGATGTTTTTAAGTACATAACATAGTCCTTCATCCCTTATAAGCATTGGCATTGGTAGTTGATGATGTATATTTCTTTTCTCTTTACTTTTGCAAAGCCCGCGTTCTTGTAGCCTCTCATGAGAGTTCATATGTTCCATTCCCTCGATTCTGCTCGTCAGATGTTTCTGATAACTCTCGAAAATTGTTGATATCATCAGCTCGTTTTGTGGCCATACGGCACAGCAGTATTCAATCTTGGCTTCTCATGTATACATATGACAAAGGAGTATTCAGCTGTCATTGTTTCCTCAATAGCGTTCGTTAAGTTGTCACCAACTGTTTTCTTTCTCTCCCCACTCGTTAGTAATCTTTTGTTCTTTCTCCATCATATTTCATTCATCCAGCGGTTTCTTTGTCTTAGGATATTCTGTTTTTGCATTATATTTCCTTTTAGTTGGCTTACCCCACACATTATCTGTCGTATTTTGTCACACAATATTCGTGTATCTTCCTCCATATTCCTATCATTGAATATTACACTCTAGTCTCTAATTGACGTAGGTCCAATCTATTTTCTTGTGGTGAAACTTGACACCGCTCAACTCGCTGTCATGTTTAGGTTTTGAACAGCGTTCACACACCGTCTTTCCACATTGTAAGCCAAAGCCACTGCCATGATCCTGTGATCTGCTAAGCTCACATCATTCATTCCAATATCTAAGACTAGGTCTATCGTGTGGGTCCCTCTTCTCGGTCTGTGATTAATCTGTACAAGGTAGACTGACAAAGATTAGAAAAACCTAAGGAATAATTCTCTTTCATCCGCTGACATACCATTCTTTGGTATGTGTATGTATTTACATCCGACATTCTGGACTTCTTCCTTGCCATCAAATCAGAGGATTTGACCTTGCACAATTCATCCATTTTTGTCAATAATTCTTTCCAGCTTCAATTTTCGATGGTCGGCATGAAACAGATCACCTTGGTCATGGCTGGGAGTGAGTGTCTTCTACGTTTGATTCACATGTAGTGTAGCTTATCATCACGACCTGGCTTCCTTCTATCTTACTAAGGACATATGTTGATACAACATTGCCCTGTCGGATCGTCAGCTCCGCCTCCTGCGAAAGTTTCAAAGCCTTCCGCTCGCTCTTTGATCTTCTCGTGTGATCCAATTTCCTCCCATGTTGATCAGGAACGTGTTGTTGTTGTTGTTTTTTTGTGGAGAGAGAGAGAGAGAGAGAGAGAGAGAGAGAGAGAGAGAGAGAGAGAGAGAGAGAGAGAGAGAGAGAGAGAGTCAAAGTCGTCAATACGACTTGCAATTTACTTACGATGGCTCCCAGTCGAACCCACTTACGCACACACACACACACACACACACATACTGCATTAACAAGCGCTGTTTTTAACTCTTATACCATGTTATATATATATATATATATATATATATATATATATATATATATATATATATATATATATATATATATATATATTTGATTGCCAAATCTCAGGCAGGTGCCTTCTCCTTGGGTCGCATTGTATCCTTGCAATACCTCGGCTGGGCGACACATTCCAATGGCGGGGCATTCACGGTGGCGAGTTATGCCTCCGCCGCAACACAATGCCGAATTTACGGCCTCGTCCGTTACCGGGGCTCGCTCATAAAGTCTGGATCCCGTGTAATACCCTTCTTATATATGAACAATCTCTCCATCACCCGCCGGCCTTACGGTATTGATAGGTAATCGGATTCATTTCTTAGCCTTTTTTTTCCGCCAAGGGAGAGCTATTAAGTATATATATATATATATATATATATATATATATATATATATATATATATATATATATATATATACACACACACACACACACGTGTGTTTGTGTAATTACCCATTTTCACAGGATAAGGAGTTTTGGACTCAATGGGGCCTGCCTCTCTCTTGAAACATATCAGCTAGCTTTCAGCTTCTTAGACTCACATATGCTGCCCACATTCATGAGTTCATCATTCATCGTGTGTGTGTGTGTGTGTGTGTGTGTGTGTGTGTGTGTTCCACATGGTCAGTGTGACTGATCACTGCACACAAGACCCCCAAACCTCGGTGCACACACGTGTGACTGACGTGGTAATTATCATTACCTTCAACTTACCTCTCACATCCCACCAACCCACGAAGATCTGGCAGCCATTTGCTCCCTGATCATCGACCGTAGGGATCTGCCAAGACCCAAACACCTGGTTCTGGACCCGGACCTGGCGACCGTATATCCTGGTATGATGGAGTGAGATTCCAGAAGCGATCATCTGGAAACAAGAGAACAAGGCCGTTAGTCCAGACTGGTCGACCCACTGGTCGACTAAGGACACGAAGCTGTAATGGTTCAGTGTGTAGGGACAGAGTTCCAGACGCACTGTGTGGTGGCGTATGTGTGTGAAGGTCCGGTGTCGACCATGTTCCAGCGGTCCAGTGGTGCAGAATGAGGGTCCTTTGGTTCAATGTATGATCATCGGATCATCCAAAGTTATCTTTCGTCAAAGATAAGGATCCACTGATCCAAGGCAGAACATCTGAATGGTCCAGTACGTCTGGGTGAAACAGACGAGTCTTTTGGCTGTGGGGAAACAGACTATCAAGTCTGTATCTGGGGGAGACAGACGTCAACCAGTCGTGTGTGGGGAGCGGCGGCTCAAGTAGTGGCTTAGGGAGAGGGAGTTGAGTCGACCGGTGCAAGTGTGGAGGAGCAGGAGTGAGCAGCGGGAGGAAGGAGGGTCGGGGAGGTGGTCGGAGCACAGAGGCCGGGACAGGATTCCTAAATCAGGTTGTATCGGAAACCTATGGGAGGGTGGAGGGTGCAGGTGGACCAGCTCTGAGGTTAATGGTCACTCACTCACCCGGGAAAAGGAAACACATCAGGTATTGAACGACGGAGAATGAGAGGCTGGCTTGTTTTCTTTCCTTGGTACCGATGGTAACGCCTTTAAAGTCTTTCCATCTATATTGGCTTTGGAGATCGTGTCCATCCGTTATACGCTCACGAAAAAAAAAAGGGAGAGAATATCGTTTAGAATTTCTCTTCCTTCTCAGCTCTGGTATTTCCCGGACGTGAATCGTTGTCCAAATTCTGCACGTAAAGAAATATATTACGACGTATGCACGCCATGACTTCGGGCAAAACTCCCTTTTATCTGGCCCTTAAACTGAAACAACAAAAATTGTGGGAGACATTTACATGCAAAGTATTCTAAACGACAAAGGGCTATGCACAGCGGGTGTGTTCACGAAGGGAGACAGAATACAGAAGGAGATGCGAACCGGAGCCGCGGCTCCCTCCCTACCCAAGAGCATAGCGTGAGATTATACAGTGAGGTGGTTCAACCAAATACGACCCGCGCTTGAGTGAGTCCCTTCTAACCCACTTGCATACGTCCTGTTCTCCAACCACCACCAGCAAGCCTTTTAACTCGACCCTCAGCCACCCCATTTACCAGCTCCCACCGCGTTATGCAGTATTTGCACATTATTATTCCTTCCCTCCCTCTTCCTCCTCCGCCACCTCCTTCTTCCAACCCAACCCTCTTCTCGTAGTCAGCACCAGCACATGTCTCCATTACCTGTCGCAACTTATGATGACGAACAACGGTCATGTATCAACCATAACTACCATCCATCACCGACCTAATGACACCTAATCATGGTTCACCGATACTCAACAACACCTGAGGCCATTCAGCAACACTTTACACTACTTGAAATCTCTCACCACAACTTTCACAAACAGCCAAGTTACCACACTTAGTGCCATTTGGTCCTCTAGTACATCTTTCACGACCATCCTCCACACTTACCACAACCCAGCATAATACAACACCCAAAACCTACCCCGTCTAAAGCCTCATCCACAATCACTCTCCACCAGCAGCCAACACTCACTCAGCACACCACTCCACCACACCCAGCCCACTCCCTCCTCCTAAACCATCAGCACCACCGCTTCGCAACCACATTCTCAACCACTCATCCAACCACCCCCAAACGATTGAAGAGCCCTTCCTCCCTCCCTACCTCCTTCTTTAAACCATTACGATCTATCTCAGGATGATGCGTCGGTATCCCTCACGATATCTGCATATATGAGACGATCTTCTCGGAATCCTGTTCCTGGAAGAGCGTTCCATTCCAGGGCGTAAGAGAATGCATCTCCGGAGATTCTGGCTCGATGTCCCTCCTCGCTGCGCCAATTTGAAGCACCCGGAGCCTCAGCGGTCGAAGCAGTCAAGCCAGTGCTCTTTAAAAATTCCTTCTCGCTGATGTAATGATTATATCTGTTCAGCTTAAAAACGTCTTTCTCTTTTATGACGACGGTACAATTCTGAATCCAAAATGTAGATCACGTACTTATGTTAACACTGATGACATTACGATACATGAAGTACAGCAGTAGCAGGGACACGTCCCCCGCGGTGATTCATCACTGAAGAGGTGCAAGTCGTAATGATGAGATAGATCCGACGATCGATAATTTTAGTCTGTCATGAGCTGCCGTCATTCAGTGATCAGCGGTTGTCAGTCATCATTTAGCCGCGTGAGGAGGGGAACGGCAGTGCCTCGTCCTCCCACGTATACTGCGTCAGGATGACTTCATCTCGGCTCTTGGATGGTCGTGATGATGTGTTTATAGGCCAGAGGTTCGTCCGTGGGATCGTCTCTATCCATAGGGAGAGAGACACACACACGACCCCTTCATCCTCATCACGAGATGGATAGGCGACGACTGTGTGATACCAGAGGGAGAAAACACAGCCCAGAAGGATATCAGTCTATCAAGGGAATGATGTTATATCATCAGATGGAAGAGTTGAGTGGTCAGCTGTGGTATGAGGCAGGATCGGTAGCCCCCAAAGGGCAGCTTTTCCAGGAGTTCCTCCCCAGTTCCAGGTGGCGGGAGACAAAGCTATGAATATTTTCCTTGACTGCTTTCTAAAAACTGGAGGTACAAGCTTTTTTTTTCTAGAACTGGGAATTTTGGGAGGGTTTCATTAGAGTTTTTTCTTTCTCTCTCTCTCTCAGGAATGGAGCGATCAAGAGAAGACTCGGAAGTTAGGAAAGAAACGTAGGAGAGATGACTATTAAGGGCTCCGGCCATCAGCCGAGAACCTCCATTCCAAATGACGGTCCTGCAAGTCGTAATTGTGACTCTTATCTTGAGCATACGCTCTCCCGCAGTCGACCCACCCACCCTTGGCCAGTGTCCTCGACACGTTGAACATCTGGCTCGTTTGACACGTTGAGCATCTGGCTCGTTTGACACGCTGAGCATCTGGCTCGTTTGACACGTTGAGCATCTGGCTCGTTTGACACGTTGAGCATTTGGCTCGTTTGACACGTTGAGCATCTGGCTCGTTTGACACGTTGAGCATCTGGCTCGTTTGAAACGCTGAGCATCTGGCTCGTTTGATACGTTGAGCATCTGGCTCGTTTGACACGTTGAGCATCTGGCTCGTTTGACACGTTGAGCATCTGGCTCGTTTGACACGCTGAGCATCTGGCTCGTTTGACACGTTGAGCATCTGGCTCGTTTGACACGCAGAGCATCTGGCTCGTTTGACACGTTGAGCATCTGGCTCGTTTGACACGTTGAGCCTCTGGCTCGTTTGATACGTTGAGCATCTGGCTCGTTTGACACGTTGAGCATCTGGCTCGTTTGACACGTTGAGCATCTGGCTCGTTTGACACACTGAGCATCTGCCTCGTTTGACACGTTGAGCATCTGGCTCGTTTGACACGTTGAGTATCTGGCTCGTTTGACACGATGAGCACCTGGCTCGTTTGACACGTTGAGCATCTGGCTCGTTTGACACGCCGAGCACCTGGTTCGTGCGTGCGTGGTACCGAACCGCAATCTTTTTTTCAACGTATATTTTTCTTCCCTTCTTTCTCTAAGTTGTTTGATCGAAGCAAGACTTGACAGGGCATCATCAGAGCCTCCTAGGAAGTGTTCCCAGGAGGCTGCAGGAAAGACTAGGGATGCTAGTGATGAGTCTAGGTGATTAGTACTGGGGTCAAGAAGCTGGTGATTCGCGGAAGGTCTAGAAGGAAGAAGAGAGGAAGAAGAGAAGTTGTATATTCATGCGAGGAGAGTCAAATGACGCTTAAATGAGACTAGAATAGCGAATATTATATACCATACAGTCAACCATAATTATCTCCCAAGATTATCATGCAAGGACAACAGGTAGGTTGAGGGTAAACCAGTTAAATTACTCTAATAGCAATGGAGAGTAATGACCAAAAGACGATAGCAGGAAGAACGAAAGAATCTATCTCGAAATGTAGATGTCAAGCCACAGGCATACGTCATGTAATACGTCATGAACTAAAGTGGAATTCAGCCATGACGTATGTCATGAAAAGGAGGGGAAGGCCCCTCCTTGTTATTGATGTCTGAGGTGACTCAACCGCTGAGGGGAAACATGATCACTTCTGGCATGCAGTTTTCAAGGCTAAAACAACAACTTAATTAGACTGTTTTTTTGTCTCAGCTTTCCGTCAGTGGGGGATTGATATCATGTGGAGTGTAGGTAAGGTGGCGGGGGATATGCTGTGATCTTGTCAGCAAAGTTTTTGTCGTACTTACGTCATCCTCGTATTTCACACACACACACACACACAAGAAAAAAAATACACCTACGAGCAATCGTTTGGACAACCTTTAGCAAGTGGCATTAAAGGTATGTAAGAGAGAGAGAGAGAGAGAGAGAGAGAGAGAGAGAGAGAGAGAGAGAGAGAGAGAGAGAGAGTAAAATCTTTACTGGAAGGAACAGAATGCTTCCCAGATGAGATGGCTGAGCCATGTCCAACCAATGGACCCCAACAGACCTTCAAAGTGGATATCGGTTGCCAAGCGAACCGCAGGAAAAGGTCGGGAGAACTGATAGGAAGATTGGAGAGAGAGAGAGAGAGAGAGAGAGAGAGAGAGAGAGAGAGAGAGAGAGAGAGAGAGAGAGAGAGAGAGAGAGAGATGAATGACTGGAGCATCTTCTATGGAGGGAGGGTCCCGTAGCACTCAGGATGTTGGCCAAGTCAACCGGGCGGGACGACGTACCAATGAGTGTGGTCATGCTGTCTGTGTGTGTGTGTGTGTGTGTGTGTGTGTGTGTACAAAGTGGCCACAGGACGACTGAGGAGTAAGTGCTCAGTGTTTCCGCTATGGAATTTACATCTTGATAGGGGATCTTCCACATTGCTGACTCGGTTTTTGTGATGGTTGGAGAGGTGGGTAAAAAAGTCCCGAATGCAGACGAGACAGTGTAACTCGTACATGTCTGGGGAGAAAAGTTTGGGATGGGTGTGCGTCTGGTAATACGGCTTTAAGAAAGAGGTTTATTTAGTGCCTGTGATGACACTTCTGTTTGTATATGTTCTGTCAGAGTCGTGTTAATGTGGGGGAAGGGGAGGTCTGTCAGTATAGGTTATCGAAGAGTGAAGCAGGGGTAATTCTATTTTTGGTTCCCTCCTACGTCTGGTAATTAGTTATGGGGTGGTGTGGGTCCTAGTTCTGCCAGAAAGGATGTGTGCTAAGAATACTGAAAGAAAATGTATCAAGAGCATTTTAGTTTCGTTGTGTAGGTGATGAATGTCAAGAGTTCCCAGCCTGTCGGTGATTGTTATGAGAATCTTGTTCTGCGAGGCCTGTAGCTTTGTTATCATGGCTTTCAACAGGGTTAGAAATGGCCAGGTAGGTGAGGCACAGTTTAGGGTGGAGCGCATGATTTTGTTTGTGGAGGATACTATTACTATTATTATTATTATTATCATCATCATTATTATTATCATTATTATTATTATTAGCAATACTACTACTACTTCTACTATTACTACTACCACTACCATTACTACTACTAGTACTATTATCATTATCATCATCATAATCATTATCATTACGGTCACCAATCTATTTTCTGCTAACTTTAAGGAAGTGAGCGTCTCGACGCTAACATCCAGCTGTGTAGGAAGACTAGCAGAAGCTGATGTAAGACTATAACACTTCCCCAGCCAGACTGTGAATTATTCATGTCCCCAGGGTTGGCTCAGCGACCCTGTCGGTGCTGGACAGTGTGGGAGAAGCTCTGCTGGAGCCTCTCTCTCTCTCTCTCTCTCTCTCTCTCTCTCTCTCTCTCTCTCTCTCTCTCTCTCTCTCTCTCTCTCTCTCTCTCTTTCTATATATACAGGAGACGTGGTCTGCTGTGCCGGATTGTCCCTGTGAAGACTACTGGCCATCATCGCTGCCGTGGAAACAGCTTGTGGTGGAAATATATACATATATATTGACCAGGAAATAGATCATGTTTGCTGGCATCTCTCTCTCTCTCTCTCTCTCTCTCTCTCTCTCTCTCTCTCTCTCTCTGGTACGAACGGCATATACAACGCTACGTGATGTCGTGATGTACACACACACACACACACACACACACACACACACACAGAGTTATATTTCTTGTACATCCCCTGATGTGATTATTACACGAAAGTGCACTTGAGAACTTATCGTGTTTCATTTCCCAGTGGACTCATATATATATATATATATATATATATATATATATAGTTTCATCGTGTTTCATTTTCCCCGTGGACTCATAGGAATATATATATATATATATATATATATATATATATATATATATATATATATATATATATATATATATATATATATATATATTATCCCTGGGGATAGGGGAGAAAGAATACTTCCCACGTATTCCCTGCGTGTCGTAGAAGGCGACTAAAAGGGGAGGGAGCGGGTGGCTGGAAATCCTCCCCTCTCGTTTTTTTTTATTTTCCAAAAGAAGGAACAGAGAAGGGGGTCAGGTGAGGATTTTCCCTCTAAGGCCCAGTCCTCTGTTCTTAACGCTACCTCGCAAACGCGGGAAATGGCGAATAGTATGAAAAAAAAAAAAAAAAAAAAAAAAAATATATATATATATATATATATATATATATATATATATATATATATATGTGTGTGTGTGTGTGTGTGTGTGTGTGTGTGTACCCATACTCATTGAATTCACCCCTTCCACGATATCCAAACATCCATGCCAGATAAGCATTCTCGATACTGGTGATGTAACACTTCATTCTTCTATCTTTTTCTATCTCAAAATCTCGATTTTTGCGCTGAAATCCTGACACTCCTTCTGTGTAGCCAATACTTCACCTTGTCATCTGGTTTAAACCCACTTAAGAAAACGTGTTGGCTCTCTGACACCAGCGAGGGAGTATGAAATAATCACAGCTGGGGCGATCTTGTCTCCAGCAGAAGGGGGGAAAAAAAAAGAAACAGAAAATAGAGTTAGGGTGGTTGAATTTCCCGTTCTCAACGGAGGTAACAGAAACATCTCAACAGTGACACACATTCAGGTGACAATATAGCCTCGTTGATCACCTGCTCCAGAGATATGGCACAACACACATTTGCCACACCAGCCAAAACACTTTTATTAACCTTCAGAAATTTCATGGAAAAAAAAAAAGAGGATCAGAACCATCCTAAACTCTTAATCCAGCCGTCCATTAGCGTCCGTGATCCTCCATCATTACGCAAAACTATAGGTAAAACGGTGTCAAAAAAAAAAAAAAACATTCAAAAGAACATTAACCTCGATGTCTTCCCAAACGAATCGTATTTGGTCCACTTTCCTCAAAGTAAACCTCGTTTTTGTTAACACAAGCAAAAAACATTTATCTTTGACATATACACGTTTTCTTATACCAATCATTTAGTTCTTTCGTATAACGAGATTTTTAGAAAAACGGCGTAAAATACAAAGAAAAAAAAAAATGGTATCTCGTCACTACTGGTGGCAGCAATGCGTCATCCCACCTATTACGTCAGGAACCTTTCTCTTGTTTTATATCTTGCCGGGAGTCCAAGTTATCTTAATAACCGCGCCTGATGATAACATATAATGCTTTACTCACCCACCAGGCCATAAATCACCATGAGACCAAGCCACAGAAGGGGACCATGCTTGGAGGCGAAGGTATGAGTAAAGAGGATAATATAAGGTCTTGGGAGGAGTCCTAACCGAACGCGGAGGACATTATCGTGCCTCAGGCACCTGAGTGACAAACGGTACGACTTTACTTTTCACTACAAAATGACGTCACTTTTCCCTCACTTCTAAGACAGACTTAACAGATTGTCACAATCTGACGATAGTGCGAATATAACCTTCACAATCTCTCTCAGATCGTTAGTAGATAATCTGCCCTTTCCAATGGTGATATACAGGGGGCGACGTGGTTTTTTTTGAGAAGTCTGAGCCTCGGGCGTATGAGGCGATCATGGAAGATCACAGAAGGGTGTGTGGGGCTCGGCTGTGGGTATGGGAGCTACGGTTCCGGTACATTAAACATGACAGCGAGAGAGTGGAGGACGGGAAATGAGGTTAGTCACCTTCTGTTCCCGGCGCTACCTCGCGGGAAATGGCGAACAAGTATGAAAAGCAGGAATATATATATATATATATATATATATATATATATATATATATATATATATATATATATATATATATATATATGTTCCTATTGAGCGCGTGATCAACTAAATTCCTCTCTCATCCACAGGGAAATGAAACACGATAAGTTCCCAAGTGCACTTTCGCGTAATGATCACATCATCAGGGATAAGAAAGGGATATATATATATATATATATATATATATATATATATATATATATATATATATATATATATATATATATATATATATATATATACACACACAGAAGTTTCTAAGTGCTATCCATTTCGAATGCAAGTTTAATGGCGATTTGAGATCAGAAGGCACCTTTTGCAAAACATTCTGTGTTTCGCTGAGAGCCTTAACGATGCGAGTTCTCGCCTAATGTGGAGCTACATGTCATGTTGGACACAAGGGAAGGTGGAGCAGGAAGGTTCCTAACGCACGTTATCACTCATTTCTGGAATTATGTTGCACAGTCCACGGGGGGGTTACAAGGTCTGACCTCCTCAGGTTGCTCCCAGAGGGGGGGGGGGTGGTTGGATGTTACGCAACGATCGTTAGAAGCTGACGTTAGACTCAAGGGAGTACAGGATATATCGGTGAACTTTGCCCTATGGGACACTCGATACCCAGAGAAGGTCAATTATGGCGTTTATAAACCAACTGGTCGTAAAATGAGCAATGCCTTTCCTTCCTATATTCAAACCTCGCTTACAAACTCCTCCAGGCCACATATCACAGAGCTCTGCGTCCTGACGCAAAGAGACGGGTAAGATACTTCGAAGAAGCTGTTGGGTATTCTATTGCCCTTTCGAGGGTTCAGCGTTGCTCAGTATATTATCAAGATCACACACACACACACCCCTTCACTCTTGTCTCTCTCAGACTACCGGAACCACAGTCGTAACGAGGGCGAATGTGGTCTCAGAATTATCCTTAAACACCCGAAGAAGGTGTTCAAGATAAACTTTTTATCCATTGGGTTAGGAGGTCTAACCAACCAACCAACCAACATGTGCTCCTCCAGTTATAAATCACACTTTAGTAAGCGAAGGCGTCGTGCAGTTGACATGGCAATGGACAGAGACAAGTACATGCCATGGTTATCAATGGCATACATATCCCAATATCTTTTCAATGCATTTGAGCTTCACTGTAATTGATAATGTGAGGAACTATCTGCCATATTTACATGGGATGACGAAAGACGACCCTAAAAAAAAATTATACATGGGATAAGCAAAGCTTCAAATAATCTTTACCTTTAGAAGCTATAGATATTGGTAGTAGATTAACATAATCGATAATCGATAATCACAAAAGACACAAGCGAGGCAACTCTATTCCCTCCCCCCTTTCATTCTTTTTTTCCTTTGGAATTCTTGATAATCATTTGCGAAACTCGCGTCCCACCACTGGGACACGACACGGCGTCCCATCAGGTCAGAAACCTTGGTCCTATGTACTGTTATCCTGCATGTCTTAGGTCATGCAGGAATGAGGAAGTCATTCTGGTTCACTATGTGATCATTTACAGAACTAATAAGCAATCTATGCCTTAGGGTCATGAATACATTCTGTGTTTGGCTCAATAACCACCGAAATCTAATAACGCAACTTTGGGACGCAGTTTTACTGTGGTGGTCAGAATTATTATACATGACGTATCGTCTAAGCGCAAGTCTACAGTGATATGCAAATGAGTGGATTACCCAATAGGAACTTTGAAATATGTACATATCTGTCAGTGCCTCCATTAGCTAATCAGCTGATCAATCAATCGGAGGAGACGGTGAAATGAAAAAAGAAAATGTATCACTGGATGAGAATCAGAAAACTTTCGCCCAACTTTGGGGAAGTGTCAGTGAGACGAAGAGATGGACAGTGACGGGCTGCTGTGGCTCAGCTTGTGTGGTGGCTGCCGTCACTCCAGCTGGCGTCTGTCTCCCTCCCTCCCTCTCTCTCTCTCTCTCTCTCTCTCTCTCTCTCTCTCTCTCTCTCTCTCTCTCTCTCTACGTCCTCAAGTTGTGTGGCGGTGAATGCCTACCAAGTGAACCCACTTCGCGGTGTTCAGAATATATAGAGAATCTCTCAGTCTCTCATCCAGACACTGAAGGTGTGTATGGTGGACACTAGATAAGGGATTAGAATCTTTTGGTTGATGACCCCGTACGATGCTCAAATACTGAAGAACATTATGGAGACAGAACACTTTGTAGTTCCAGATATTCGCTGGAATTCTTAAGACCATAATCTTTAGGTAGCCAGTCACTGGATGCGAACGCAAGATACCAGCGTATGTAACTGTAAACGCACGTGCACAGCATAGCAGCATTCCAGACTTCATGCCTGTGTCCGGAGCATCACTTCCAGGAACGGCATACGGCCTTGGTCCGCTCTGGAATCTCCCTGGAACACCGACTTCTCTGACACTAGGACATTTTCCAGGTCCATACTCCCACCTTGCCATCCCTCTCTTTCCCTTTCCTCTCTCACTCCACTCGCACATATTACTCCACTAACGCCTCGTACATCAGATATTATATCATTGTATACAAACGTAATCAAACCAAGACCTCGACTTTAGGAGTGGGTATATATCTTTTTTTTTATTTGTTGAAGGCTCCAGTCACGGAGAGAAACTCCACATCAAGGCCTGGCCATAATTGAAATATATTACACTGACGAGTGAGATGATGGATTGTGATAAGGAATCTCATTCTCTCTATCTGGGGGAAATGGACTCGTCCTCTCTCTCTCTCTCTCTCTCTCTCTCTCTCTCTCTCTCTCTCTCTCTCTCTCTCTCTCTCTCCCTCTCTCTCTCTCTCTCCCTCTCTCTCTCTCTCTCTCTCTCTCCCTCTCTCTTCCCTCCCTCCCCCCTAGCCACCATTAGAAAACGTAGTGATGCATTAAGCGGCTACAACCTCCGGGGAGACGGGTTAGTGAAATAACTTCCTCGGTCATCACAACCCGGCCCGGGTACTTACTGCAAAGCCTCTCAGAAACTTGGCCTCGGAAAATGACACTTCCATTTCCAGGGCAGCTCAGTTAAGAGGAGCGTCGTTGAGAGCTGAGACCATGGATCAAACTTGAGGGGGGGGGGGGTTAACTGTGCTGTGGGCGTAGACCAGACGGTGCCCAGCTGGGCTGAGGACGTGGACCCAGACGGTACCCAGCTGGGCTGAGGACGTGGACCCAGACGGTGTCTAGCTGGGCTGAGGACGTGGACCCAGACGGTGCCCAGCTGGGCTGAGGACATGGACCAGAAGGTAGGTCACCGGGCCATGAGCGTGGACCAGACGGTGCTGTATTCCAAGACTGCTCATGTTCCATGCCTGAGAAATCCAGCTCCAGGACCCCTTTCTTGAAAGGGTCCTGGTATTACTCCAGGACTCCTGTTCCAGGAATACCTACAACTCTAAGTCTGCGCTACTTCCAGTAGCAGGGAAAGGGTTGGGGACTCCTTCGCATGGAGAATTTCATGGACGAAACTTGACACCTTATCGTCTCGAGACGATGATACACAGCCTCTCCCAAGGGTGACTCTCCACAAGCGGGTGGAGTCCGGTAACGACAATCCACCTCACGTTACACTTATCATCCTCCACATCATAATTATGACCCGTGATGATGATAATGATGATAATGATGATGATGATGAGACATCATTACGGTACATGCAGCCAGCCAGCCTGGCCGGGCGCTCCACCCCGTGAACTGAACCATCCCACAAACAACATTTCACAGTACTTCAGTATGTTTCACACGACAACGATCCTTCCATCATGAACATCTCAGTAATTATTGACAAATTGGATGATAAATCTGGATAATGATAAGTATAGGAGGCTCCCCTCATACTAGCTGTTATCAGTGATTTATGAGGAATTTTCTACTTCTATGCGTACCATCATTATACCCTCATAAAGATAATATCATCTGGATCTATTTCAAACGACGGGGGATACATGGACGGTAAACGAATATAAAAAAGTCATAAATCGACCGTAATGACGTCTGAACAAATTCCATCTTATATGGCGACAGTGACATCAGAGATCTTATAATTTTGTCTTTAGTGAAGTCCATAAAATATGATCCATTTGACCGACGAACAAATCCTCTATTTCCTACAGGATTCTGTCTACAGTGAGACCGAATTCCTTCCAACACCACTAAATCTGTCGACCTTTCTGACCACCGTCTTGTTACTCAGCTGATTCATGAGGCCACAAGTTATACCCTCGGCCCATCTCCCCGAAATGCCAGACTCGCTTGACGCTAAGAAAAAAAAGGAAAAGGAAACAAGATAAAATCCTCATTAACAGCCAGACTGCCAATTTAAGTGTTATGTGTCACACGAGGATCAGTTCACACATAAATCCAACTAAAGTCATCCAGAAAAGCCATCAGTCTAGACCCAGGAGACTTGACAAGGTTCATCATGGCTAGTCTAACTCAGCACAAGAGACCTTATACGTTCCTTCCCTGTACTGAAGCTCCGACCATAACCCAGGTGTTGACACTACGTCAAAATACAAACTAATTTCATGTATTTATTTACGTCTGCTTACCTGCCTGGCCTTTTTTTTCTAACCCTCGCTGGCTGCCCATCGGGTTATCACTTCCAGGAATATCACTGGAACTCCCAGGTGACCTGGAGTGTGAGTTGGGAGCTACCCACCTCATTACCTCCTCCCAGCCTCATTAATTTTCACTCACTTATCAGCAGAGTTTCCAGTGAGGTCCTCGCCTGCAGCCGTACCTCGCCGGGAACTCCGCCTCCGTCAGGATACGGAGGAACTGAAGGGCCTTCGAGACTATAACAAAAGACTGGCTTGGCCCTTGATGAGGGGTGGTCAGAATCAGGGTATGAGGGAAGATCAGGGCCCTCGGTACACAACCTCATCAGGGACAGGAATGTGGGTCTGCCACCCATTCCCTCACCTCTCCTTGATTGCCTTCAGGTGTACACCTGTCTGGACCACTTCCGTGTGTGTGTGTGTGTGTGTGTGTGTGTGTGTGTGTGTGTGTGTGTGTGTGTGTGTGGCATTGCAGCCAGCTAGATACCTGTTATGATAAACTTGGAGTCTGTCATCCCAAATAATCATTACATGTAATTATGAATGGATATATGCGCTTTGTTCTCAGCAAAGTTCTCGCCAGTACCCTGAGGGCTTTGCCGGAAGCCAACACACACACACACACACACACACACACACACACACACACACACACACACACACAGACACACACACACAAATACTTCTTCATTAGGAACTTGATGCTGTGGTGAAGGATGTATAATGAAGGTCTGAAATTCCTATATTCATAACTGTCCTTTTCGCTCTTATCTTTCTATCCTCGTAGGCGATATCTCGTAAGCACGAGCGTGGGGGGATAGCGAGATCATCCCCCCCCCCACACACACCAAAAAAAACCACAACTCGTTACAACGTGAGTGACGTCAACGATGCTTGTTATTAATAACTCACCTCGTAAAACAGCGACGGGACGCGTGATGACCCACCCCCGTGCCTAATACAACTCCCTTCTCCAGGACCCTCCCTGGCCAACCTGTTATTCGCTTCATCGTAAATTGGATTTCTCGTCTTTTTTTTCCCCCCACCACCACTGACGAGAATTCACTCCATTGGTTATATATATGTAAAAGAGAGAGAGAGAGAGAGAGAGAGAGAGAGAGAGAGAGAGAGAGAGAGAGAGAGAGAGAGAGAGAGAGAGAGAGAGAGAGAGAGAGAGAGAGAGAGAGAGAGTCCACGTCCGTCCTGGCGTATCACACGCAGTGAAATGTTTTGCCAAAATATCAGAGGTGATAGTCACAGAGGACGGGGAAAGCAAACTGAACTGCTGACAGAAGCTTAATTTGTGTGTGTGTGTGTGTGTGTGTGTGTGTGTGTGTGTGTGTGTGTGTGTGTGTGTGTGTAACACCGTATTAGAAAAAAAAAATGAGAAAGGCTGAAGCACGTCCCCCAGATTTCAAGATTGGAAGAAGGTGGACATCGAAAAGCTCTTCCTTTAGGAGCCGTGTGGATATGTGTGTATGTGTGTGTGTGTGTGTGAGAGAGAGAGAGAGAGAGAGAGAGAGAGAGAGAGAGAGAGAGAGAGAGAGAGAGAGAGAGAGAGAGAGAGAGAGAGAGAGAGAGTGTGTGTGAGTCACAGACAAGCCTCAACCTCTCGCAGGTCCGGATCGTTCAGGCACGCCGCCTATGCACAGGGGCGGGCCGCTGCACGAATGGATTACCTCCAATTACCGGGGTTTCACCTGTGGGCCGTGAGGTGGACCAGACAGGTGGCCGACAGCAGACTGTCGGCTGAGAGCAATGGCGTCACCTCAGCTAAATCAAACCGTCAATGGATCCCCTTAATAATGAGCTAACTGCCAGTTTAATCAAGGGTTTCTATCGTAATAACTGTCTTACACACACACACACACACACGCACACACACACACACACACACACACACACACACACACACACACACAAAGGAAGGGGAACTCCGCACAAAGACGAATGGTCTCGTATAGTTTGCGAGACTGGCGTGTGGGAAGCCATAACACGCACCAAGTCACTGTCGGAGAAGCGAGGTAGCTGCTGCTTCTAACTTCGGGATTGAGAAGATTTGGCCATTGAGAAACCAGCGGAGCTGATACCCAAGTGATGCGGAGAGTGGTTGAGGAAGGAGGCGCACTGACACGTCGCTGAATGGAATAAGGAAGAAACTGTTGAACCTTCAAAGAAATTAGATAATCAGTGACGTAAGAAACTCATTATATTTGACCGACTAACACGGTAAGTGGAGAGCTGAAGAGAGATTCCTAGAGCTGTGAGCAGCGATGAGAGATTCCTAGGACTCAGTAATGAGAGGTTGCTAGAGGTGAAGAACAGAGCTCTAAGAATTTTTCTTTCTATGATTAATTGGAAACGAAAACACCAGCGAGGTTTTACAGACAGATTAGTGAGCGTGGAGCCGAATATGCTGTTGAAAGCACAGGATTAGGATAGTGGAGGACTCGTGTGTTGTAAATCACGTAAGTTATCGAAGAACGGGAGTTGGGTACGTATCAAGTACAGTGGCAAGTACAGAGAAAATAGATGACTTAGCAGACGATTAGGGGAGTAGAAGTGAAATGATAACACGAGCCGGCAGAATAAATGTGGAGGGAAAGGAAACTGCTGGGTTGTGCAGGCAGGATATAAATATGGAAATTAATCTGGTGGAATTAAGATGGTCATGAAAATGTCGAAGGTTAATTATGCCCGGGGGAATTACTGTAAGCGAGAGAGGGAATGATGCAGCTGAGAATCAACTTGGCATGGAAATAAAGGTAAACAAGGGAAAGGTGCTGGGAAGGATTACATGAGGTTTTCCAAGTGGAAGGTCGTGTGAAATGAGGGTGACCCCACTGAAATATTTAGTTAAGAAGACAAGATGTTTATTCACTAGAAATAAGGCGATCTGTACGGGCTATTAGAAGAATATGAACGAAGGACACGTGAGCTGAGTGAAGACTTATGTAACCCAGGACGTAACTGAGATGACCACGGAAGAAAGAGACGTGAAACGTGAATGGAAACGTGAAAATGAGAGGACGACGAAGGTTCGACATCCGGAGCAGAGACAGTGAAACTGACACTGTGAGGCGGGATGGCATAACTATGTGTCGCACTCGCGTCAGAGAGACTCAGACAAGCAACAGGACTAGATTAACACAGGAAATGAAAGCTGCTTAATGAGAGAGAGAGAGAGGATAAAACTGTAGATGACTGAGATGATTACGTGGGAGCTACGTGTGGGGAATGAGGGTCAGACAGATACAAGATGGAGGAGGATCAAATGACATACGAATGAGGACTTCCTAATCAATGCGAAGATCTGGGAGAAACGAAGATTCGTGAGTGATACAGGGATACCTTGGGTTAGATGAGGGATATCATGACTATGAGAGAAATATAGACCTGAAGGAGGAATATAACGATCGGGAAGTGAACATCGAAGAGTAGGTAATGGGTCAGGAAAGATAAGATGAGAAATATCATCATTTGGGAAAGGAAAATCAGACCGCAAATGTGGAACATCAGGTCATGGATATGGCTCAACGGAGAGTCCAGGAAAAGGAACTAAGGGTACGCAAGAGACGTCCAGACGCAGAGGAAAGGATATGGGAAGACTGAAGGAGGAAGGAGTAACTTACCTTCCGAAGTTTCGGAAAACCCTGAGGACCTTCAGGTGTAGAGACGTGCATCAGGGCCTGGGAGAAGGGCAGTAGGGTAAGCAAACTCAGTGGCTAGGGTGAGGTCGTCAGATCTTGAACAAACCATAACATTAGAGATAAGAAGAAATCTGTGGAATGGACGAGAGATATCAAAGGAGAAAGAAGGAGAGAGGTTGATGTGCAATGGGGACTTCCAGAGCCTCCAAGAGGGACATCAGCGCCTAAGAGATGTTGCGACATCAACGCAAAGCTAAGCTGCGTTCAGACGCGAGGTAAAATTGGATATGGCGACGCTTGCGACGCACGGCTGGCATCTACGTCCACGTACTTCGCATTCGGTAATCTGATCGCTGCCTCAGCGCATCCGAGTGACGCTCTCTGTGCTTTATCTCATGACCAAATCTCCACGGAATTTCCTCCTAGAAATAGCTAGTTGGTCATAGCGACGGGGAGATGGCGGAAACATTATTGGGATGAATGGCCTCGTTTCTCAAGGTGTTGTGCTCTCTAACGAGGGTACAGTACGGTGTGTGTGTGTAATTTACCTGTTTGTACTGTGCGGGAAGGGACTTTTTACATTCATGGGGGCGGGACCACATGGCTGGAGCTTTATCTACTATCACGTGTTGAAGCAGCTTTATTTACGCTGTACATATTCACAGTCTCGTAATTCAGTTTATTCCATTCACCTTTGAGATTCACTTTACATTAATTACATTTATTTCCTCACGATTTCTGTATTCAACTGCATTTTGCTCTCCTTTTACGTTTTCTTCTTTACATCTAGACGCTCTTCACTAGACCCTCTTAACGTCAAATGATTTTATTCTTAAACTCTTCTAAATCAGTTAAGCTTTTTTTTTTCTTGATATTCATTTTTGTAAGTTTCTTGCTTGATTTTATACTATGGTCTCTGGTTGTTCTATCCATGCATCTTTCCAAAAACTGGCCACTGTGTAAGATACTAGTATGAAAACTTTACAAATCATGATCAGTCTACTCTTCTGTCTTCCACAATGGCCAGATTTCAGGACTTCTGACCTTTCCCTCTTTAATTCTGGCACTGACTTCGTTATCTTCCTACGGTGACTAAAATAGAGATATATGTCTATCAACCTCCAATATCAAAAATCTATCTGAATTTCATGCCATATGTTATTTGTGTTCATTGTTCAACCTCCATTTCTCAGAAATAATCTATTTCTTAAAGCACTGATACTCAATATTCTGAACCTTCCTTTTTCATCCTTTTGCTGGGATATTCTTTCTTTTTTTTACTCTTTTAGTATCTATTTGATATCAGGAGTACGTTCCAGACAGAAGGCCACCTGAAGGCAATCAAGGAGAGGTGAGGGAATGGGTGGCAGACCCACATTCCTGTCCCTGATGAGGTTGTGTACCGAGGGCCCTGATCTTCCCTCATACCCTGATTCTGACCACCCCTCATCAAGGGCCAGCCAGTCTTTTGTTATAGTCTCGAAGGCCCTTCAGTTCCTCCGTATCCTGACGGAGGCGGAGTTCCCGAGGTAGAGGCGAGGTACGGCTGCAGGCGAGGACCTCACTGGAAACTCTGCTGATAAGTGAGTGAAAATTAATGAGGCTGGGAGGAGGTAATGAGGTGGGTAGCTCCCAACTCACACTCCAGGTCACCTGGGAGTTCCAGTGATATTCCTGGAAGTGATAACCCGATGGGCAGCCAGCGAGGGTTAGAAAAAAAAAGGCCAGGCACGTAAGCAGATGTAAATAAATATATGAAATTAGTTTGTATTTTGACGTAGTGTCAACACCTGGGTTATGGTCGGAGCTTCAGTACAGGGAAGGAACGTATAAGGTCTCTTGTGCTGAGTTAGACCGGCCATGATGAACCTTGTCAAGTCTCCTGGGTCTAGACTGATGGCTTTTCTGGATGACTTTAGTTGGATTTATGTGTGAACTGATCCTCGTGCGGCACATAACACTTAAATTGGCAGTCTGGCTGTTAATGAGGATTTTATCTTGTTTCCTTTTCCTTTTTTTTCTTAGCGTCAAGCGAGTCTGGCATTTCGGGGAGATGGGCCGAGGGTATAACTTGTGGCCTCATGAATCAGCTGAGTAACAAGACGGTGGTCAGAAAGGTCGACAGATTTAGTGGTGTTGGAAGGAATTCGGTCTCACTGTAGACAGAATCCTGTAGGAAATAGAGGATTTGTTCGTCGGTCAAATGGATCATATTTTATGGACTTCATTAAAGACAAAATCGTATGATCTCTGATGTCACTGTCGCCATATGAGATGGAATTTGTTCAGACGTCATTACGGTCGATTTATGATTGTGTTATATTCGTTTACCGTCCATGTATCCCCCGTCGCTTGAAATAGATCCAGATAATGTTATCTTTATGAGGGTATAATGATGGTACGCATAAAAGTAGAATATTCCGCATAAATCACTGATAACAGCTAGTATGAGGGGAGCCTCCTATAGTTATCATTATCCAGATTTATCATCCAATTTGTCAATAATTACTGAGATGTTCATGATGGAAGGATCGTTGTCGTGTGAAACATACTGAAGTACTGTGAAATGTTGTTTGTGGGATGGTTCAGTTCACGGGGTAGAGCGCCCGGCCAGCTAGGCTGGCTGGCTGCATGTACCGTAATGATGTCTCTTATCATCGTCATCATCATTATCATCATTATCATCATCACGGGTCATAATTATGATGTGGAGGACGATAAGTGTAACGTGAGGTGGAATGTCGTTACCGGACTCCACCCGCTTGTGGAGAGTCACCCTTGGGAGAGGCTGTGTATCATCGTCTCTTGACGATAAGGTGTCAAATTTCGTCTATGAAATTCTCCTTGCGAAGGAGTCTTCAACCCTTTCCCTGCTACTGGAAGGAGAGCAGGAACTCTTGGAACAAGAGTCCTGGAGTAATAAGAGGACCCTTTCGATAAAGTGGGTCCTGGAGCAATATAGATTGACAAATGAATAAATATAAGGTCATTCGTTAGATCACCGGAGATCCGGGATGCCATAAAGGGGAAGTCACGGAATCTTTGTCTCTTATTGAATTGGTGTTGGATCCTCTTCATGGAATATAGCAGCGGATATTCCATCTGGTTCAAGCCCTCAGCTTGGGTGCGTACCGTTTGGCCCTTAGCCCTAGTGCGTACCCTTTGGTTCATTCCCTGAACCCACTCACTCACAGTCTGAACCATACCCTCAGAGCCCCCACACAGCCCTTCTCTTAACTGAGCTGCCATGGGAATGGGAGTGTCCGCTTTTGGGGACGAGTTCAAAGTGTCAAAGGACGGGGCATTAAGTGCCCCGGGCGGGTTGTGACCAAGAGAGAATTTCATGTACCCTCCCGGAGGGTTAAATTCTCTTTAATATAACGTTATGTAATTAGGCCAAATCCTCTGCAGAGGGAATTGGATTCCATTCGTCTCTACTGGTGACGACTGGATTTTCATCAAGATTTGTGAAGACCAACGGGTTATTCACGATTATGACTCTTTGTTTTCTTTTCTCTTTTCGTCCTTCCACTCCTGGAGTCTCAATTATCTTCGTGTATTAAGTAGAGAATACCGTTAGCGCTAATATCACAGTGATATTAGCAGCAGTAGTATTATCATTACTGTATGAAGAATTAGTGGAGTAATGTACTGGACTGGAGTGAGTGAGGCGGTTGATAGAATGGAAATGTGGAGTTGGAAGACGTCATGTGTGAGAGACGTTGCCATTCATGACGGAGGCCCACAGAGGCGGTGCAATCCAGGGGTATTCCAGAGGTGCATCCTGCGCCTGGATGTGGTAGGGAGGACACAGCCATAGAATCACGACTCCTATGCTGAATACGTGCATTAACAGTTACATACAACAGTACCTAGTGACTAGCTGACCTAATAGTATCCTCTAAACTCAAGCATTCCAGAGTTTATCTGGAACTGCAAAGTGTTCTGAGTCCATTCGTTCCTTCAGTATGGGAGCATCGGACGGGATTATCAGACAGACAAAAGATTCGAATTCCTTATCAAATGCCCACCGTGCACACCTTCAGCGTCTGGATGAGAGACTGAGAGATTCTCTATACATTCTGAACACCGCGAAGTGGGTTCACTTGGAAAACATTCACCGCCACACAACATGAGGACGTCGAGAGAGAGAGAGAGAGAGAGAGAGAGAGAGAGAGAGAGAGAGAGAGAGAGAGAGAGAGAGAGAGAGAGAGAGAGAGAGAGAGACAGACAGACAGTCGCCAGCTGGAGTGACGGCAGCCACCACACAAGCTGAGCCACAGCAGCCCGTCACTGTCCGTCTCTTCGTCTCTGACACTTCGCCAAAGTTGGGCGAAAGTTTTCCGATTCTCATCCAGTGATATTCTATATATATATATATATATATATATATATATATATATATATATATATATATATATATATATATCCGAATCACCGATTCATGTGAGGAGGAAGTAACAAAATATCTCATATGCATATTTCTCATTTCATATCAATCGTTCAGAATTTGCATAGCATTACAGATCTCGCTCTGATAAGGTTAATCACATTCCTGACGACTCTTGAACGACCCCCTGCAAAAAATATATATATCAAACATTGACAAAGTGCATCGCTACCTTTCAGTTGCTGCCTCGTACAAATGCTGAAATGTATTTCCGATCTTCGGAGATAAATTGTTCTGGTATTGCAAATGGTCATTGAGCATGAACGAGAATACATTTCACATTTCTGCTCCGTATAGACAAGTCATGGTATACCTCACACACAGACAGATGAACCAACCCAGTTAAATGAAAAGAGGAATGGACCCAAGTAGACGTATGTGAATAGGAGAGATGGTCAACGGGCCTCAAGAAAGACAGCGAGACTGCAAACCTCACATCTAATTCCATTTCACGCAGATTCACTCCGCCATAAGACGTCACCTTTGTCAAACTGTGATGTAAAAATCTGTAAAAAAAAAAAAGTAAGTCACGTAAAAGGAGAGAAGGACTAGTGTACGACCATTGGTCTGTAAACAGCATGACTTACACTACCTGAATGTCGCCTATCCAACATGGCGGAGGCCACAAAATTTCATTTTACCCTCCCATCAACTCGTTCACATCAATTTCAACCCTTTTAGAAGATGGTGACAACATCTAACACCCGAGGACGTCAGAGAACCCGAACGAGTCAGATCAGCGAAGCCCAAGACTGTGTACGTAAGATGACACTAGGAAGGAGTAGCATCCACTAATGCCAACTATCTTCCTCCCCTCCGCTTCGCGTCCTCACTTGGCCCCCTTCTCTGTTCCTTCTTTTGGAAAAGTAAAAACTGAGGTGAGGATTCCCAGCCTCCCGCTCCCTCCTCTTTTAGTCGCATTAGCTAGCCATCTTTTTTGCTTTCCTTTCCATTCAACTCCTGAGACTATTATTTAAGTAACAATGCCGCGGTCACTGTACGTTGAAACTGGATACATTTTGTAGAAATTCACAAGTCTTACTAAAATACTTCAAGAAACCTCAGGTGCCCCAGGAAAGAACGCCAGGAGAAAAATGCTTCTTCCGCTAACCTTCACCTGGAACCACTCACTCTCCTCTCTTCCAACTCGCACATGCGCCTTAAAGGCCTCTTTTTTTGGAATATATCAATTAACCTTTACTGGACCAATTTCTTGATTCTTTAGTCATGTAAAAACATGGATAACGAACTGTTGTATTCTATATCAACTGAGCTGTCATGAACTTTTAGAATTTAGTTATTAAGCTTTAGACACACACACACACACACACACACACACACACACACACACACCGCAGGCGTTGTCATCTACCCTGGCTTGAGCTTATAATATATGGCCTGGTGGGTGGGTAAAGTATTATATGTTATCATTATACTCGGTTATTAATATAACTTAGACCACAAGACTGATAAAAATATGAGAATGCCTCGTAACGTAATGGAAGCATGATATATTGTAGCCACCACACTGCCTTTAATGTTGTTTTAAAGACTACATCAAGGAAATTATTTCTGGGTATTATGCGAGAATTAAGACTCGTTAGGAAAATGATATTAATGGGAGTTTTGATACAGGAAGAAAAGGTCAGCGGGGATGGGGTTGGAAGGAGGAGGAGGAGGAGGAGGAGGAGGAGGAGGAGGAGGAGGAGGAGGAGGAGGGTATAATGAACAAGTAGACGATATTTACAAAGTGTTTGTAGGATCATGTCATTAAGAAGGGGGGGCCGCCTTCCTGAAGCGTGTTGGATCCTGAGAATTGGATAACAAATGATGTTCACGGCACGTGATTCGTAGTATCGTATGCCTTCCCCTCGGTGAATGTGCTACTACGTTGATTATCATCTTGATCTTAATGAAATAACGAACACACACACACACACACACACACACACACACACACACACACACACACACACACGCAGAAGGGTAACGGCATGAACAAAAAAAGGCGGGACGACACGAGTGTAAAAAACTCTCTCTCTCTCTCTCTCTCTCTCTCTCTCTCTCTCTCTCTCTCTCTCTCTCTCTCTCTCTCTCGCGTGTCGTTGTCACCCCCATTACCCACCCCGGGACCAGAGAACAATATGCGCCGCCATATGACACCTGTGGCGTGCGACACAGACCTGATGGCACATTCTTATTGGACCAGCAGATGGCTGGAGGGAGGAGTGGCAGCAGCGTGTGACACAGGGACCAACGCCCCAAGCACTGCTTAGATGACATAGCCTTCAGCTGTGCTTCCCGCAATGTAATTAGAGTTACATAACTGATCAATTGCTCTGCTCAACCAGTCACAAGCACATATATGGTACGAGTGAACAGAGAGGACATACAGCTTAGTCTTCCTGGCACCCAAAAGTAACTGGAACGTATATCAGAAACTATTCAAAGTATTCAAACCCATTTTGTCCGTAATTAATTGTATCACGTATTTATGATTTCACATACACGGCTCATGCATTTCAGATTATCTTTTAAACAAGTTTTTCTTTATGTATCACCCGTAATTAAAAAAGATAATAATTATCAGGTTTTATAAATGGATACATCAGCTTTACATACATGCATATATATATATATATATATATATATATATATATATATATATATATTCGTTGCTTGATATTTTGCTCCGGGAGTGTATACAGCTCTCCACTCCCTACCGCATCATATGCATAGCTAGGTATGCTCCGGGAATGTACACTGATCGTTTCCCTACCACATCATATGCCTAGCTAGTCATACCCCTACGCTGAATAACGCTCCACTCCCTGCCATATACTATGCCTCGCTAGGTATGCTCCCATAACTGATGTGCCCTTTTTTTTTTTTTTACGATAATTCAGCGCTGCAGAATTCATGTTCTTGCTTATTGTTGTAATATACACAAATTAACCATAAAATGCGGGATTTCATTATAAACAGATGTACAGCGTTGTAAAAATGAAATATAATGCTTGTCGCCCGTACCTGAACCTTGCATGATTATGCACCCCCCTCATTACTGTATTATGCTAATGAATATGAAATGACATGGGATTGGATTATAAACCACATTCATTTGGCTCTGTTTTTGTGTTTAGTATCCGCCTATTTCATCGTCAAAAAAAAAAAGATAATAATATGTTCAATACATCAGTGTGTATTTACAGTGCATGAATGAACTCTTGTTTTTATACTTATCTTAAGCTTTCCACAGGTGACTGATCACTTACGATCATCAAGTCAGTCAGTCAAACCAACAGCATTAGATCAACGAGACGTGTTCGGCCGTTAGTATCTATCTGTACGATCGTCCAGAGTAGACAAAGTAGAGCAGCGACCGGTCCTGGGTCGTGTAGTTACAGAAAAGGCAAGGGTAAGCAGACCCCGATCACTCGTAAGCTGACAGGCTGACAGGGGTTAGACATACGAAGTAGAACGATGAAATGATTTCATCTCCCCTACATTTTCTGAGCCCTTCCGGCTCTGGCTTTGCCTCAAAGAGACTCACGGGCTTAGATGAAACAGTTAGAGGAAAGAGAGAGAGAGAGAGAGTAATGTCTGACAGTCGTGTCTCAAGGTGAATGGACGTCGCAACCCAGAGGACAGATTGCAGACGTACGCTTTATCATCGTCAGCAACGGCTGATGCAACGTCATCATTCCTCAATGATTGTCGAGGTTCTTGCCCTTAAACTCGACGCTACCATTTCCATGATGGAGGATCTGGTATCATTTACTCTCACATAATCAAACTCAATTCCATTTCGTCTCGTCAAATCGTGCAAGTTTACTGAAGCTAATGGTACTTGACAGATATCCAAAAGTACACGATGGATTCTTGTGGCTTACCAGAAAAAAAAAACAACATTGGTAGGGTCTCTGCCACCAGTCTGTCTCTATTTACTGTATAGATCTGCTTCTTAGGGCGTCCAGGAGTGTTATCTAATCACTGGAAAATATAACCCAATCCATATCTCCCAGAAGGAGAGAGAAAGGTGAGCTCAGGCTTGATATACAAGGTCAAAAACATCTTTTTCTTTCCGGAAAGAGAGACGAGAAGGACCATCAAGGTTCTGTATTGCTTATATCAAAGGGCACAGGCGACGAATCTTGTATAACTTAGGACGGGTCAGAGATGCCGGGGTGACCACACTCCACCTGCTCGAGGTGACATCGCGAATGAAAAGCCACTCCTGTTGAGTCTGTATGAATGAACTTCTCACTCCAGAGGAGCCTGCATTCTCCTACTACTGGAAGTAGAGCAGCCTTGGGCTACCTAGAGCTTTATATAAAGAGGTCATGAGTAACGCAGGCACACATTCATGGAAATTGGTCCCGGGATAACTGTAGATAAATAAGAAGTAATAGAGACGGGAAGAGAGATGGAAATGAGGAAGGTACTTTCAGAAAGGATCAGAGACGGGCAAGAGCGAGATGGCGGCGAAGTGGTTAGAGAAAGGATCAGGAGGAAGGTGGGGGAATTAAAGTGGCTGATGACGGACTTAGGAAGGAGACCAAATGATGTGGTCGAGGCGGGATTACGAGGGAGGAGGCCGAGGGAGGATGGCTGAGACGGGAGGACGAGGGAGGACGCCTGAGACGGGAGGACGAAGGAGGACACCTGAGACGGGAGGACGAGAGAGGATGCCTGAGGTGGTAGGACGAGGGAGGACGCCTGAGATGGTAGGACGAGGGAGGACACCTGAGACGGGAGGACGAGGGAGGACACCTGAGACGGGAGGACGAGGGAGGACACCTGAGACGGGAGGACGAGAGAGGATGCCTGAGATGGTAGGACGAGGGAGGACGCCTGAGACGGGAGGATGAGGCAGGACGCCTGAGACGGGAGGACGAGGGAGGACGCCTGAGACGGGAGGACGAGGGAGGACGCCTGAGGCGGGAGGACGAGGGAGGACGCCTTTTGATCTGGTTTGAAATGACCTTAATACCGACTCAGGGATGATCATGGCCTAGCGGTAATGCTCCCGCTTCCTACGCAAGAGTCCCGGGTTCGATCCTGGTTGTTGGATGTTAGTATGTTATATGGCAATGCGCGTTCACATGCACTAATTACCGTGTATATATATATATATATATATATATATATATATATATATATATATTCGCTTCTCCCTAACAGAACAGTTCCTAAATCTGTCTCATCACAACTCTCATATTTGTTATACTTTCAAATGCATCGGAAAACACGACTAATTAACATTACTTGATGAGCACCTTTCATCTAACTGGCATTTATCCGACATCCGTTTTGTGCATCACTGCAACAAAGAGAGAGAATTTCAGAATCCTCATCATCGCTCTCGAGCTACTTCGCCAAAAATCCTCAAGAATGTTGAAGAAAAAAAAAGAAAAACTTGGAAGATTTTGAGACATGGAATTACATAAGAAAATTATAGTTGTAATCCAGGCTGGAAGATAATTTATTTTTTTTTGCTCTGCATAGAGATAATTATCTCCTTTTTTTATTGTTGGTTGGTTGGGTTAGGCTTTAGGGTTATTGAGAGGCCAAGTTCATTAATTGAGGCCGTCAATCAACTTGCTTCATCACAACCAACCAAGGAAAACAAGTTTTCAACACCTTCTTCAGGTGATGGTTCTACGACCACATACACTCTCACTATACACACACACACACACACACACACACACACACATGACCCATGGTGGTGATGCATTCTGAGAACCTATGCAATAGGTACGATGTCTCCCTCATTCATACTCATCGCGCCTATGAGGACCACTATAAATAGGTACGATGTCTTCCTCATTAATACTCATCGCGTTAGTGAGGACTACGAGAAATAGGTACGATGTCTTCCTCATTGAAACCTATTGCGACAAATGGACCATTAGAAATAGGGAATCAGAGCCACCCACATCAGAACAAGTGTCAGATTTCGATGAGGAGAACTGACATAGAGTAACGAAAACCGTGTACCCAGGGAAGCCTACTGGAATCTAAATAGTAAATGATAAGAAAAATTATATAGATAAGCTGATAAAAAAGGAGCAACATAAAATGGATTTTCCTCCTCATCTCTGATTATATCTTTCAATTATCATTTACGAAATATTGAGGGGAAATAAATGAATTTAACTGTACCCAATGAAAAGTTTCATTGGCGTGGCGAGCCAAGCGAATTAAGGTGAGAAATATCGAGGAAAAATGCAGTGGAGTTTTGAGAAGTGAATTTGGCAGAATGTCCCGAGTTCTTTGACGATTTCACTCTGACGTCTTTCATACGAGGAGGTAAACACGGCCCTTAGCTTTAGAGGAACGAATGAAGGTTTATATTACAAGAATAACGTTAAGCATGGAACGTCTAGTGGGTACAGTACCCTATTCGCTTAACCCAGACACATAGGCTATAAAGAGAGTTACATGTGGTCTTAGAACGACTACTTCAAACCCGAAGGAGGTGTAGTAGTGGCCTGACGCTCACGATCTCAATAAACCCAAACAGTCTGACACCGTTAAAGAAACAGGAGAAGACGACGCTACGTCATGAAACCACAGCATAAAGCCTCCAGGTCGACTTGTCTTGTGACTGCTGCCCCCAACACACACCCACCGTCTCCTCGTTGAGTCCCTGAGTCTTCACGCTTCCCTTCGGGTACATATCCATCTGTTTGGACGTCTCCTGTAATTGCTCAAGGGAACCAGAATATACGAGGCCTTTTTTCTTTTTTTTTTTTCTCCACCCTTGTCCTTTGCGGGGAGGTGAGGTGGGAGAGGAGAGAGAGAGAGAGAGAGAGAGAGAGAGAGAGAGAGAGAGAGAGAGAGAGAGAGAGAGAGAGAGAGAGAGAGGTAATACTTTGAGCTTCCAAAGACCTTTCCTTTTTTTTTCCTTTGGATATTTTAGCTGTACATTAGCACCACACGCTGGCACAGATGGGTCCGCCTTCATCTTCTAATGACTGACCCAAAGGTCAAGATAAATTCGTAAAGTTTTTACACTTGTGTGAATAAAGCTAGCGTTTATTTTACGCAGTGTCTACGCGCCTGGTGTATACCTTGTGTTTTACGTTCGTTAGGAGACGTGAAAGTGCATTCAAGCAAGTTTGTTTTTTTTTTCCTTCACTATGCGTCACTATTCTTAAGAAATAGTGTGTTCATCACGTCTATTTTGCTTCTCCTATACTCTAGAATTATCTACTCTCCTGCCTCAGGAGACAATTCTTGCACTCATTCACACAGCTGGAATAAACTCCAATCCATCATCTTTTTCTTCCTCTAGAATCATGACCCTTCATATCGTTCGGTAACTCTAACTGTTATCAGTTAAACGTAATCTATATTCAGTAACCACTGTCTACATCTAGTCGGCTATATATGGTCCATTTCCCAACCAAATGGTGTGAGCTCATGGCTCATCTGCACACTCAAGGAAACAGTTTGGATAACATACGTTCAGTAACTTTTATATTGCATAGAGTCTTCACCTCAGAGCATATTTAAGATACAGCTCGACTGAAATGATGATGGGTTTGGAGAGGGAATTACCAGTGATTTTGAAAGCCAAGATATCATATTCCCTGGTGGATATCTAATATTCCATCATGAGGAGATCTTGAATTGATATCCTCAGCCATACGGGTGTGTTACTCCTGTTCCATCCATTAGATCATTGCTAGTAATGTTACGACTTGTGGTTAACACAATTACTGAATAACTAGGTCTCACACTGCTCCTGTACGAGTGTGTGTTACTGAACAGTCAATTTTCTTAAGACTTTTGTCAGTTACTGACAACGTTTGACAGTAAGTATGATATGTCAAACACTGATAACACATGACAGCAACTACCTTCTGTCAAAAACTGATAACGCTTGACAGTAAGTACAATCTGTCAATCAAAGATAACATTTGACAGTAAGTACAATCTGTCAAACACTGATGACACTTGACAGTAACTACCATCTGTCAATCACTGATAACGCTTAACACTATGTTCATCCAACTCACATACACTCACACCACATCCTAGTATCTTATCTTTCGTCTTGGTGAAGAACACGTGTATTTCTTACGTTGTACCCCAATGCCTTATTTCGACCACTCTCTCAGCTACTGAAAACCTCCACTCCCCGCCTCTCTCCTGCAGACCTGATTCCATTTGTAGCCGAGACAAGTTCATTCCCAGAGTTCACGTGCAATCTCGGTGGAATCTCGGTTCATTTCGGGGGTCACTGATTATCTGACCTAATTTAATTGTTATAGACTGACAGCTGGAGGACTGGACAATGGCACGGTGCTATGTGTGTGTAGAGAGAGAGAGAGAGAGAGAGAGAGAGAGAGAGAGAGAGAGAGAGAGAGAGAGAGAGAGAGAGAGAGAGAGAGAGAGAGAGAGAGAGAGAGAGAGAGAGAGAGAGATGGGTGAGTGTGTCCACCAAGAGTAGAGAAACAATCTATTGTGGCTACAAGAGAAATAGACAAATTGGTCATTCGGTTTCTCGGATATACGTCGAAGAGCGGGCGGCTGGAGGTGGGGTGGGGGGGCAACGAGCTATTGCCAGTGCCACTGTTGCCTGAGGACACACAAGGACAGAGCCTCTCTGCTTTGATGGCTTTTTTCTTTTTTGGAGAGGGAGGGGGGGAATACGATCCAATCTCTTCAAAATCAATTACCTAGATCGTACGTCCGATGGATTGAGCCGAGGAGCGAGGCAAGACGGCTTTCGGCTAGTACCTCAAGAGAGCCAATAACATGTTCAGTGGCCGATTCCATCTGAGGGGCCAGAAATGGCACGGCACGGAACTCCTGACACCCCTCAGTTATTTCAGTCACACAAGAAGTGATGGACGTGGAATGATAAAAAAAAGTGGAAGCGTTTGAGTGTTTTATCTACATGTAGAAGAGAGGTCACAGATACAGAGAGGTCAATTAAGAAGGTGATACGCGATCATGATACAATTTTGAATGAAAGAAAATGAGGGGGAAATGAGGGGAAAAGGGAGGGACGTGTAGAAGCAGAGCGGCGCAATACGCGGGCGTTTGAAATGTAGAATTACGTAGCGAAGCGAATCACCACCACCAGACTGGCCGCCACACATGACCTCCCGTGAGAGTTGTGTCATTCGAACGTGGCAGAGATAAGAGCAGTGTTGCTGGAGAAGGCTTTTCTCAAGATGCTGGGGACGACAGTGATAATGGCTTTGGCATGTGTCTTAGCGATGGTGTGTGTGTGTGTGTGTGTGTGTGTGTGTGTGTGTGTGTGTGTGTGTGTGTGTGTCACAGTATTAAGAAGGCTTTGGTCAAAGGCGTTTCTTTTCAAACATACGAGAAGCAGCTCAATGTACAGATACGACTCTAAGGTACTCAAGTTAATGAAAACACTTAAGAAAGCTTAGCTTACGGTGTAGGCAAGTCTTCTTATATTACTTTCAAGCTGACTTTTCTACCTATTCTCTAGACAGGACATCAGAACTATTCACCTCAGCTCAGGTTCTCTGGTCACAGACTATAAATGAGTCGCTCGCTAGACTTCTTGCTAACTACGAACACGATACGTCTTATTCATCATTAATGCCACTAGAATGCATTTAGACTAGTCTAATCCTGTAACAACGTCAACAAAAGCTAACTGAGTACTACTATCCAGTGTTTCTTTATCTCCCTTCGATTCTAAGCGATACTTTGTTACACAAATTACATTTAAATGCTCTTAAGGGCGAACACTCGTCTTAATATCGAGTAATTTCGCCATTGTGTGTGTGAATCATACCGCATCGTTTACATCAGCGAGGCATACAAGAATGCTGGATCAGACATTGTGTAAAGGATTACTGATATCAAAGTCATATACCTTAAATGTTTATAGTCAACGTTATCGTCTCGTGACCATTAACGGGGCAAGAAGAGACTATAGCTGTCACGGTAAAGTTACATCAGTCAGTCTGAATAACTGTGACTGATGACTTAAAAAGTAACCAGTCAAAGAAATGGAGAAGTTATCATTGCAACTGGTCCTGGGGTTGTGGTGTAGCGTGGGGTGCAGTGTGCTTGGGGTGTGGGTTGTCGTGGGGTGCAGTGTGCTGGGGTTGTGGTGTATCGTGGGGTACAGTGTGCTGGGGTTGTGGGGTATCGTGGGGTGCAGTGTGCTGGGGGTGTGGTGTATCGTGGGGTGCAGTGTGCTGGGGTTGTGGTGTATCGTGGGGTGCAGTGTGCTTGGGGTGTGGGGTGTCGTGGGGTACAGTGTGCTGGGGTTGTGGTGTATCGTGGGGTACAGTGTGCTGGGGTTGTGGTGTATCGTGGGGTGCAGTGTGCTTGGGGTGTGGGGTGTCGTGGGGTGCAGTGTGCTGGGGGTGTGGGGTATCGTGGGGTGCAGTGTGCTGGGGTGTGTGGGGTGTCGTGGGGTGCAGTGTGCTGGGGTTGTGGGGCGTTCTGGGGTGAGATATCCTGGGGTGCGGGAGGAAGGCGCATTTCTCGCCCCAGACATCTTGAACAGCCAAGCAAACGATGATTTTCTACCCTAATGCCCATGGCTAATGAGGATAAGTGATGCTCCGATCCCGCGTTTGATTGGAAAACGTTCCAAAATTAGATGAAAAAAAAAAAGGTATCTACCTTGATCGTCTCTTTAGAGAGTCATTTTCCACATGATGGCTTTTAAACAGGTGACTTATTAACGATTAAATCACCTTGGGAAAGTGTGTCGACGAGGACCGCGACACCGTCTATAATATCATATGTGAGTATATATACACAGTATAGACGTAAAGGCTTAACAGGATGAATAAACAGAAGCTCTAAGTTTTCGACTGGACTTCAAGCTATAATCAAAGATATAAACAGGATGATATATATATATATATATATATATATATATATATATATATATATATATATATATATATATATATATATATATATATAAAGCAAAATTCTGGATAGAAATGCACAACAGTGTGTTTAAAACCCACTTGGCCTTTTAAGTAGGCGTAAGAGAGCCCCAGACTCCCTTCCCCACCTCCCCCTCCGCGCGCCGACAACTTCGATCGTCCACTTTATGTTCGCTACTTAATGTGATCGTCTCAAGAACGAGCTATGGTCGGGGATCACGCGATCTGGCCTCTTCCTCCTCACACTGAAAACCATCTTTTTTTAAATCTCTTTCCAAGTTCACTTAATAAGTGACTTTAAAACTACTACCGTTGTAAAATGTCAGAGGAGGTCGTCCAATTATCCTGCTTTTGAATCTCGCGTCAGTCATCACACTCGGTTCTCTGACACTCTTTTTTTCTAGCGACGTTACCAGGTGGTAGTGGCGGGTTCAACCGAACTACGGGGCTGTGAGGAGGAAGGTGTGGTGAGCCTGGCATGAATCGATCGTGGCAACAGAAGCCTCTCCTCACCTCACAGAAGAGTGGCATTGACAGACAGCCAGCTCACCTCCCTATGAATCTTGAAGTTGTCATGCCTTGTTTGACCCAAGTCATTTCTACCACACAGTCACCAATCATGACTTGGGTCAAACACGGCATGACCCCCAAGATTCATAGGGAGGTGAGCTGGCTGTCTGACACTGCCACTCTTCTGTGAGGTGAGGAGAGGCTTCTGTTGCCACCATCGATTCATGCCAGGCTCACCACACCTTCCTCCTCACAGCCCCGTAGTTCGGTTGAACTCGCCACTACCACCTGCTGATGTCGCTAGAAAAAATAACGCCAGAGAACCGAGTGTTAATAATTAACTCGAAATTTGAAAGTGGGATAATGGGACGACCTTCTCTGACATTTTACATCCGCAGTAGATTTAAAGTCACCCCCTTTAAGTGAACTTGGAAAAAAAAAAAGATTTGAAAAGAAATGGTTTTCAGAGGGAGGAGGAGGAGGCCAGATCGCGTGTTTCCCGGCCATAGCTCGTTCTTGAGATGATCACATTAAGTAGCGAACATAAAGTGGACGATCGAAGTAGATTGCGCGCGGAGGAGGAGCTGGGAAGGGAGCCTGGGGCTCTCGTACGCCTCCTTTAAAGGGCCAGGTGGGTTTTAAACACACAATTGTGCATTTCTATCCAAAGTTTTGCTTTGTTCAGTGTCGAATAGAAGATGCAGGGGAAAAGGAGCGGATAAAGATTAAGCTAAATCCACTTTATGGATTAGGATCGACATTTCTAAACGCGCTTCTGAACTCTATACCGGTTCGAAGCCTCCTTATATTAGGTTAAGGTAATAAGAGGGAGGGGACGTGAGGAGGGGTGATCTAATCAAAAGTGTGAGTGGTGTCAGTGAACCCGGTGTTGTACCGAGATGGTGTAGGTCTGCCCAGAGAGAGATGGTGGCTCAGGAGATGACATGTTTTCTCCTGGATCCACCTGGGTCAATGTAACCTTCACTGAAGGAGTGAAAAGGTGTTACACCTTCACCAGACCAGCTTTCTGGAGGGTTGAATACTCCATGTGATGAGCATACGCCATGAAAATGACTAGTTATTCGGTGGTTATCACCTGGATAAACGTGATCTGATGGTAGTCAGCCACAGACCACGAACCTCAAGTTAGGTCTGAAATACCATGGTCCTTAAGATTAGCTTCTCGTAGCCACTAGACTCGTCCCTCTGGCTCAATATCAATTTACTACTCAAGAGACATCGATGGGTTGCCTATGAATCTCCAGCCAGCTTCTACGGTGGAAAGGTGCAGGGGAGACTTTAGCAGTGGGTCTGAAGATTAGATTAAGGAACTGTTATATCACCGATTACCCACAAAAGAAATGCCTACAAGTTCAAACCTACTATTTCGATGCGAGTTATATGTTACACAGGTGCAGTCCGTTCACAGCCTTAGTCTGTAATTGAAGTCCACATGTAAGGTCCAGCTTAGGTCTGTGAGTGAGGGGTCAGGGGTCGGGTCATAAGGTCAAGGCCTGGAAAAAGGTCAACGTTATTTTGGATAGGATCTCGGCCTCGAGATCTCTCCCCACCTCTCTCTCTCTCTCTCTCTCTCTCTCTCTCTCTGTCTCTCTCTCTCTCTCTCTCTCTCTCTCTCTCTCTCTCTCTCTCTCCCCCCCAACCTATGGAGTAAGCCTAGACACACACAACACGTTTAAAACAAACCTCAGAACGCCATTGGATTTGCATGTTTCGGTAATCAAGTCATAGCCAATTTTTCCACGGCGTGTTTGCATAATTTTATTGAGATTAGATTCAGCTCCTGCCTGAGAACGGTCGCCTCACCTGCACATAAGCGCCTCTGCCACTTACTCTCTGGGACGTGAGCCAAAACTAATTTAGGCAAGCTGGGGGGGGGGGGGGACAAACAAACATACAAACAAACATTAAAGAATCAATCTGTTGATTACGTCTGTTATTCGCTGGTTAATTTTCCGTTTTGCTTCCCATATATTTTTTTTTCTTTTATATCAATCAATTGTAATTTTCCTTCTCCTTCATCTTCTTCATCTCTTTCTTCCATGCTCTTCCATCCGCCTTATTTCTTTTTTCTTCTTCTTCTTCTTGGTCTTCTCTCAGTGTTCTTATTTTTGCTGGTGGATTTGTTTTATGTTGGCGTTTTTACCATCCTATTCTTCTTAGTCTTGTGAGTGTGAACCTTTGATGGTGGGAAGGGAGGAGAGAGAGAGAGAGAGAGAGAGAGAGAGAGAGAGAGAGAGAGAGAGAGAGAGAGAGAGAGAGAGAGAGAGGTGGGTATCTGGTAACACGGTACAGTCACACCACACTAGAGTACCGAGCAGGTACCACTAGCCTCGGTACCTAGTGTTATACCACAGTCCAAAGATCTACAATATATATGTCTGTTACTCCCAGAATATGCTCGTTTCATCTGTTGACATATATATATATATATATATATATATATATATATATATATATATATATATATATATATATATATATATATTTTATTTCAGAGCTTCGTTCCGGTCGAATATTCAAATTAAGGAAAAGTATTTCATATGGTGAATACATCTCTCTCGCACACACACACACACACACATAATGAATAATGATAACGTTAAGGATAAGAAAATTGAGTTGGCACTAACCCAGACGGTAGAGCACGGGAGTCGAACATGGGTCCCTGAGATTCATACACTGCAGCCAAACTCGCCCAGGAAGTGGTCTGGTTCGCATATGACATTTCGGACCCTGAATATTGAGCACTATACGTATTCAGACCTTACTGCGCACATACCTTCTCTTAATTCACATTGACTGGAGACTCAATATTCACATTTTCTTATCATTAACTAATTAGCAGAGATAATTGTGGGGTAGGAATGCTTAGATTGCACGCGATCGCAAATTCCTGAAGAGATAACCAAGGATTGATCCAGAGTTGAGGAGGTACAGATAATCTGGTAATGAATGGTGTCGGTGGGTGGGTCTTACCTCATGAATACGTCATTACGAGCCATGACTCGTTCGTACGCTCGGCTACGTGCCACCAAGATTATGTGAATTCTCTTCCCTTATGTCATATCTTAGGCATCGTGGCAATATACATTGTGAGAATTATGATACAAATTCATTTAGATATTATAATTAACCCACATTAAACTGTGAACTAGATTAACATATATTCTTATATTCGTTAGTGTGTATTTAGTCAAAGGTTCGGACAAGGTCTGACGTCATATACTCACTTCTGACTGAACGAACGTAAACAAACATTCATTTCATACGCTCGAAAGTGTATTCCCAGATCGCAATAATCACGAGCTTTAGATGTACATGGACATTGATTTCTATTTCTTTTGCACTGCATGCTGACGTAGTTATCTTGAATGATAGCAAAGATAAGAGGTGAAAGAAGTAAGAACGCAGGAGAGAATTGATTTGATCCTATGACGTGTTTTAAGACCAGATTCTTTAAAGGCAGATTGGTCATAGGAGGTGGGAAAGACGTGAGCCAGAAGAGAATTCCACTGTACTGACGTATGAGAAAAGAAGAGGTGACGTAATGGTTAATCCTCGTGTGGCTGGTCTATTCACAGAGGCTACGGGAAGCAGCAACCATATACGCTTCTCGTGGGTTCTGGTCTTAAGGGCTCTGATACAGGTAGATTGCGCATGAGAGCAGTGTTCGAAATGATACCTGTAGAGCAGAGAGATGGAAGTAACATATTGGTGTATTGAAAGGCATGGTTTCAAAAAAAAAAAAAAAGGCAACGGAGGAAGAGTTACAAAGGCAAAAAGGCTTTTGATTTCGTACTGACGAAGAGAAAGGAGATCCACCCCATATATATGAAATGAGATCCACTCCCATATATGAAAGGAAGAACCACCCTAGATATAAGAGAAGAACCACCCCACATATGAAAGGCAAGCCATCCCAAGACGCAAAAGGCGAGACATCCCCAGATATGCTGAGGCGAATGAGGCAATGGAGATACAGAAGAATACGTAGCAGCGACGCCTATACAACACTCGTTAGTTTTTAGGAAGCGGATTTTGCGATGTTCGTTACATGGAGTTTATGGGAGAGGTTAGGGGACATCACCCAACACGTTCATGTTCTTGCAGAGTTGCACTAAAATGTTCTGAGAATGAACAGTAGAAAATGGGTGATATCTGGAACGGGGAAAAATATACGAGTAGAAATTTGTTTTTTGACGCTACTACCAGGGTCAGGGGATCTACATTTCGGTAATGTTATACAGGATCGAAGGAGAGAATATGTGTATTGAAGAGGAAAGGGCAAGGGGGAAAAAAATGAATATTGGAGTGATACATAACTGAGGGACAGCGAGTGGTATAAGACATGGTCATGGATTTTTACCCTAAACACTTTCCGGTCACCAACTCCATTGTGTTCTTGAAACTGAATTTATCTATCTGTCCACTCATGTCCAGCGCTTTGTAGTGAAGCAAGCTATTTCCCCTTTTTGCTGAGGGAGACTTCGCTCAGTTCCCCCGGAGATAAAAGTTGGCTCTTCCTTTGGAAAATTCATGTTTTATATCTTTCCAGGATATTCTGCTTCATGTTCCTCGCGTGTCTCTCCATTATCTGCTCTTTCTCCCTTTACACACGTTCGATTTCTTCTTTATCATCGTCACTACGTTTTCCCCACTGCGTATAGGTGGGATGGTGCTTCCAGTGGCGCATGGATATATGGAACACTTCAGACACACGTTCTATTTTATACATCATCTACGTTTGTCTGTGGATGCCCCTCATAGCAGCTCTCTGATACGACTTCGTGATCGGGTCTGATTCGAACTCACATCGGGCGTTGAACGCACGGAAAGTCTGGTGATATACAGGAGACAGACATGGGCTATGAAGGTCTTAATCGGTGACTAACATCCGTTTTCCTACGGAGCCAGAACGCTCGTGTTCGAAGCTTCGAATCGTCTCAGGAGAGAAACGAGGGGGATCACGAGACAGGAGGCGATGGTGGGGACGGAGGAAGAGGAGGAAACCCTTAATGGGATATGCTTTCGGAACGGACGCTCATTAACACAAGCCTAGAAAGGGAGGTGGGTGGCGCTGTGCTGGTATCGCAGCACAGGGAGGTTCTCATCCACTCAAGAAAGAGAGGAGAGAAACGGCCGTAATTAATGGAGGAGGATCAGAGAGGAGTAGAACACTCGACAGCTGCTGAAGTACAGGATCCTACCGTCGCTGAATTGCAGGATATGGTCTTAGAAGACCCTAATAACACGGAGAAACACACATAAATCTTAGAGTCATCGACGACAGGGTTCTGGATCCTGAATAGCAACAGGGGCATAGTGACGAGGAAATATGGGCTACGATTTATGTTGTGAATGGATCAGAGAAGGCAACTGCAGTTGTGGCTTACGAAAGGAGTGATCCTAGACAAGATCCAGGTTACCTGGTGATGGCTGGAGGAAGGTGAGGGTATGGTTTGTTAGGCATCCACCTCTTTGCCTCGATCGCCGTCGTTTTGGACATGGGGCTTAACGGTATGAGGATGACACTAAATGTGTGTGTGTGTGCGTACGATGACAAGAAACACCACACCAAAGAACTGGCTTAGAAAATATAGGATGGGAGGAAAAGGCCTCCGCGGGTCGTGTACCTGCGATTAGTTTCATAACTCAAGGTTGGTATAATGTGGGAAAAAGAAAGACCCAATTTTGAAGTGAGGGAAAAAAGAAAATTCGTAGATGCAGAACTACCAGTGAAAAGCGCTTCGTTCCTTAGGCTACGTGGATGTGGTGCACTAATAGCAGCGGCAATCTAGGAGCCTGAGGCGTGCTGTGTGCGCCACTTGGGCCTGGCTGGAGCAACGGGGGAAATCACATCCTAAAGCCTAGTGAAGTTCCCTCAGCAACGCGCTGCGTGGGAAGCCAGCAGCCATTGGTCGCGCGGAAGCCTAAACACAAGGTTTTCTACGCTAATTGGACAAGGGACGCCAGCGGTATTGGCAGTACCGAAACTTGCCTTAACAGGGCACTGGCAGGGAATGAACAAGGTGTATCTGTGGCCACAGGATAAACACCTTCAGGTTAATAGTGTCAGGGTACTGGTAGGTCAAAGGTAGGTCATGGAGCCAAAGTAGATGTTACAAAGGAAGAGAAGTGGGCACAAATCTATAGATAAAAAAAAAAAGTCCCTAATTTGGAAATTACGTGATTTTCCAACAAAAGTTTCTGGTACTTTAGGTGATGAGTTTAGATGATGACAGTAAGGAAAATCATTGTGGGGGGGGGGGAAAAATATACGAATGAGAACGTGCGTAGGGAAGTTTAAATTTGTAATCTCGATATGTGAACAGCCTTTACAATGAAATGATTAGGTTTTACAGGCAATAGAGGGACGGGATGATAAGTTGTCAAACCTCAAAGACTACAGAAATTCTACTATGAAGGCAATGCTGGCGTTTTTTTGACGATCAATTCCTGCTAGAGGAAATATGCTAATAGAAACGATAATAATCTCCAGAAATATACGAAGGAAGAGGAGATATAGGTGAGAGCATGGAGAGTTAATGAGGGCGTAATAAACCCAGTGAATCTGCCTGGGATGCAGGAAACACTGGAATTAGAAAACTTGCATGATTGCATGTTTCCTGTTCCGACCTTGATAATGAGAGACCTGAAGGATGAGTATGACGATATTTGCTCAAAAGCTCAATGGAAGAGCAATGATGTAAAATTGGCAGTAATTCGTTAATGGCCCGCACGTTGTAAGACCACTTGGGGATAATTCACCTGTTCATTTAAAGGGGAGGGGAGGGTTCGCTGTCCTTGGACTCGTGTATTGAGGGCGGAGGGGAAAAGAAAGAAGAAAAAAAATGGGTGGGAATCTGATAAGAGGTCATCTTGACCTTGGCATCAATGACAGACACAGAAAGATGAGGTTCAAAGTGGATGAGGATATAGACGATGATTTCAGGGAATAGGTGAAGTGTTAGCAGAATAAATAGCCTCAATATGATGCTCGTAGTTTCTATGAGGATTTACGAAATCAGATAAGAGGGATGGATATGGCCCAAGGGCTACGTTTCGGAGCGCAAGGAAGCCCACATGAGGAAGAGAACATACTCCCAAAGACGTGCAGGCTCAGGTGTGGAATGACACTGTATGGATGCCATAAGTAGACTGGCTTAGGATCGAGGAAGTCTGAGGAAGAGAAAATTGCTTGACGAGGAGGTAGTGCCGGCGCGTGAGTGTGGCCAGACGAGATGTTCAGGAAAGGTTACTGGGTTGGTGGGGGTTTATTAGGTTAGAGGTGGGATGAGGAGGCTAATTGTAGCAACCGCTCCGAAAGAGTGTGGATAATAACTCGATGGAAAAGTGGATGGTTGAGTTCGTGCTTGCCGAACGAGTGAATGAACTTCATCACAGACGATGGGTGATGGATGACCTAGTTTAGTCGGACAAGTGATTCAGACTGATGACCTTACATCACAGTCAACCCCTCGTAAATGATAAATGCAGGTTGGTAACGAGGAAGAGCAGGAATAACTGACTTATTCTATCCCCATCTCACTGCCTGATAATGCCGAGTCTCTGTCTTCCTGTAGATAACCGGGGCGAAATTAATCATGATGCAGCCTCGCGGAGCTTGAATCATTACTGGGGGCCTCTCCTCTGCCTGGCTAGCTTCAGGGCACGTCAGTAATGGCTGGTAAGTACGTCTCGGAGTCTTCCTCCTCCGCTGGGGAACTTTCAAGCTACCTCTGGTCTATCGGACAAGTTTCAGGGTATCCCTTAGCTATGGGTCAAGTTTCAAGGTATTCCCTTCTATTCCTCCTAGCAAGTTTTGGGGTAACCCTTGGCTATCGGGCAAGTATCAGGGTACCCCTTCACTACTGAGCAAATGTCAGGGAAACCCTTCTCTATCAGGCAAGTTTCAAAGGTACCCCCTTCTCTCTGTAGCAAGTTTCAGTGTACCCTGAAGCTTACAAGCTTTAGAAATTTCCTCCTTTCCAAGAAGGAAAAAAAAAAAATCAAATCAAATCAGGGCAATTCCTTTCTAATTAGCAAGTTTCACGACACATCTCTCTCTCTCTCTCTCTCTCTCTCTCTCTCTCTCTCTCTCTCTCTCTCTCTCTCCCCTCTTGCCAAGTTTCCTTGTGATCCTGTCAGGAGCAACGACAGATTCTGATCTCAACGGCAGGTGGTGTGTTCCCTCGGGCTTGCTGAGCCACTAGGGAACACTAAAGGGCCAAAATCAAGGATTCCCTGCGGGAGAACGACTCTAGAAGGTGAGGCGCAGAGGTAGAGAACGGATCTCTCCACCAACCACATCCCACTCCACTCCTACGTAAAGACCACCACCCTCCCTTCCTCCTCCCAGAGATAATAGAACTGAACAGAAGATATACAGAACAACAGCCAGCTCCCCCACTAAGAGAATGGGGCTTCCTGCCTCTCCCGGATGATGGGGAAGACCTCATTAGCCCATGCAGAAGGACCCATTAGAATGACATACCAGATTTTAGGGAGATATCTGTCTTTAAGGTAGAGGTAGGACAATAGGAATTGGCCCTATAGCCACGAGTGTTTTGATACACGTTGAGTGAAAGCATTGAATAAAGACGTAAGAACATTTTACACACACACACACACACACACACACACACACACACACACAGTATATGCACTTAATGCTTAGATCTAACCTTTTTCAAACTTATAATGTTCACATTCATTTAGTATTCAACTCTTTCTTCACTTTCCGCTCTCTACTATGATAATTCATATTTCCTAATCATAATCTCAGTCTAGAATTTCGGACTAACCATTG
>NC_092238.1:5498808-5528808 GCF_036320965.1 Panulirus ornatus
CGAAAGCACACCGTCTGAGAGAGAGAGAGAGAGAGAGAGAGAGAGAGAGAGAGAGAGAGAGAGAGAGAGAGAGAGAGAGAGAGAGAGAGAGAGAGAGTTAGGAGCACCGGAAAGAACAGATATGAGAGGGTGGTGGAAGAATCGTGCGTACTGGGATTGTAATATTTGGAGGTCAAGTAAGAGGGTAGAACAGGTGCACAGAAGACAGGTGAATGCGATCAAAAAGAGAAAAAAAGAAAAAGAAAGTAAGAAGAGAAGGAATATGTATGTATGAATCAATAGTAAATGAGATGGGTTAAGGCAGAAGAGTGAGGGTGAGTGGGGAGTGGAAGTGACGCCTCTGTTTAATGGAAAGAGGAAGTGTCTATAAGCAAAAAAAAAATGTTTCAGAGTCTGATGGCTGGTGACCTGGCCGCTGTATAATGGTTTAGATAGAGAAAAAAAGTTCAATAATCTTAAGAGATACAGAATCATGAGAGGTCTGAGTACAGTGGTAATTCTGAGTGGTAGGAGGAGGGCAGGATGAACCTCTTGAGGAACAATTGCAATTATGAAAGGGTGACGGGGAGGCTTGTGTGGGTGCTGAGACCCCAGCAGACGACATTATGTTACCCCCCCTTCCCACCTTCCCTCCAAAACTCCGCAAAGTAACTCTAAACCTCTGGAAACGTCGCCTTGTACAGCAAACCGTCAGATAATAGTTACACTCGTATTTACGAGTCTCGTCGGCGTCCAATCCCGTTATCTACAAGGGCGCAGAGAGGATTAAATGAGATTATGTGTCATATCCCAGTTTACGGACGTCGAATGGCGGCTGTATACACCAAGCATAAATGCTACTACGTTCGTGTTTACCATAATGAGTCAGTATTCCGCTGCAGTCGTAATCTCTCTCGTCCCTTACACCTCTCTCCTGAGAGGGGGGTCGGTCGTAGTTTTCAGCGGTAACGCTAATTACACGGAAATACTACGGGATTTCTTTTTCTCTCGTTATGAGATAAGACACAGTGCACGTCAATGCTTGTGTGTACGGAGTGAGGCAGATATCATTTTGACCTGCTTCTGTGTGTGTGTGTGTGTGTGTGTGTGTGTGTGTGTGTGTGTGTGTTTGATGAACTTTCGAACATGATTCGAATCAGCATTGAAACAGAATGAATCAGAGGCATTTATCTTTAAGGGTCCTGTACGTCAAAAAGACTCGAGAATATGCCGCTTGCATATCCAAACAGTTTTGAAGCTCATGGATTCATAAGGACGGAGCGAACGAGGAGGAAGCAACAAGCGGTAGAGGAAAAAGGGACAAGGAAAGAATAAAGCCAAAAGCCGAAGGTTACACATGAACCGACCACCAATCCATCAGGTCGCGTTGACTGCCTGTGTCCACGAACTCGCCTCCCCTCCCTGGGCTTTGGGTGAGATTTAACAGGAACAGAATCTAAACCCACGGAGTTTATGGCACTGCTTCGAGGATCTGTGTGCGTGTGTGTGTCACCCAGACATAACACCTTGTATAAAGCTTAACGTGGGGAGGGCGGGCGGCAGCAGACAGACAACCGGACCATCCATCGCTTGTCTGCTCCCCTGCCACTGACGCCCCTCGCGAGACGCGACGCCGAAGCTCAATTAATCCGCAGGACCAATAACTTAAGCCCCGAGGACGGATCTGGTCATGTTCACTCGCGAGCGGGCGGCGCGGCCCGCGCCCCACATGATATTGGTAGGTCCTTCCTCCTGACGAAGGCTGCCTTGTCCCCTCTGCGCGTGGCGCACACACGGATATCTCATTACCCAGGTCCTCTCGACCTCCCTGTGACCCATATAACCCTTCGGGATTACCCAGGTCTGGTCGTGGCTGGCGGGATGCGATGTCCAACGACGCCTGATTCACCCAGTTCCTTTTACAGATGCCATTGTCATGCCTATCATACAGTACACTAGCCTTTCCAACTCCCCTTGTGAGTGAGGCTAACTCTGACGGTCTTTGAGCAAAAAGACACACTGACGTCTGCTCATGAATGAGTCCTTAGATCCCTTCATTGTATTCAGGTTTGTATTCAGGTTTACCCACCGCCTCGAGATGTGATAACGGTTATCTGTAGATGGGACTATCAGCACGATTGAGGAAGGTGAATGTATATATACATATCTGACGTTGTATATATATACATATCTGACGTTGTATATATATACATATCTGACGTTGTATATATATACATATCTGACGTTGTATATATACACTTTGGCTGGTGGGAGGGTATTAGATACCCCTTAGAAAGAAGGTATGAGGATGATAGAATTGAACTGAAATCCCAATCATGCCTACATATGTACAAAAACACAAACACACACACAAACAGACATGCTAAGGCACACACACACACACACACACATAGAGACCTTCAAGGTGAAGTGGTTAGCGTTACTGACCATGTGTCACCATGTCTCTCCCCCAGGGGTCGGGCCCGCATGTGTTCGACTTCTGAGCACGGCACTCGGCCCACACTCAACCCCGGTGTTCATCCTCCCCTCTGGGATGGTCGATGAATGAGTAACTGGAGGAAGCTGGTGTGTGTGTGTGTGTGTGTGTGTGTGTGTGTGTGTGTGTGTGTATTTCCACGAAAGAGTAAATACATGGTTCGTATATACAATGTTAAAAGAAGGTAACGAGAGTAAAACTCTCTCCCCGTAACACACAAATGGCACTCACGAATAATAGATTGCAATAACATGCGCACACACACACACACACACACACACACCTAACATATATGTAAACACACAAAAAGTAATTAATCGTTGATTGTTCGGTACGAACAATTAATATACATCAGGCCTTAACGGCCAATTCTGCCTTAGCTACCAAAGCCAGCTAATTACATTGCGCATCTCGTAAATCTACTTATCTTCTGGGAAAACATATATAAATACGTAATTTGTTTGCTGTTGTGGAATTCTCCAAATTCTCCTTGGAGAGAATTGGTCCTCATACATTTTAATAATGCAATCCATTGCTTCTTGGAAAGGTAAAGAAAAGAGCAAATACACTAGCGTGTCCCTTTAGAAATGAAGGTATTTGGGTAAGAGGAGAAATAGAAATCGACATTTCATCTCTAGATGAATTCAGAGGACGGTATGCAAACATGGTCCAATTTTAGGAAATGTAAAACTCGACAGCAAGGTGCAAATCCAAACAGAAAAGTCATCCATGCTCACTGACTCATGTTCATGTATGTGTGTGTGTGTGTGTGTGTGTGTGTGTGTGTGTGTGTGTTGTAGCGTCATCGTGGCAGCGCCAGGAACAGACGAAGTGAAAGGCCTCATCCCCTCACCTCCATTCTCTAGCTGTCATTGGTAATGCACCGAAACCACAGTTCCCTCCTCCTTATCCACAACCAAGGCCTCCACAGGCCTTTCCCTCGGTTCCACGTGCCCTGGTTCTGTCCATATTTGAATGTGATGAAGTCGTGTTTGTTCTGGTTTGTGGGGCGGAAGTTGCGCATCTTGGGAGGGAGGGTTCCTGAGTTATTGAAGAGATTGGTCCGCGTCCAGACCGCGGTCAAGAAAGAGTGCCTAGCGTCTGTGTGTGTGTGTGTGTGTGGGTGAGTGAGACTGTGTTTAGCGAGTCCCCCTTCCGTGTCTAATGCTTACGATTGTAAAGGTGAGGATCGCAAGGAGGGGCGCGGATATGTTTCTCGACCACATCGTCCGAGAGAACACACTTAACTGCTTCCGTAGAACTGGGCGACCGCAGACCACTTTATCATCAGCCAAACGTAAAGTGTAGTCATGCACGTTAGCTCTGCCCTCAAACAATATCCCTCCACTCCTGTCTCAACAAGGACTCAAACCCTCCTCCTCCTCCAGTCTATCCTGGAAGCCAAGCTTCTCGATGTCACATTGTATGATAAACGTATCTACAAGAATATCATCTTCCAGGAATCGTCTCTAAAGTCTCCGTCGACACAAGACACTGGGCCTCCCTCGCACCTGAAACCTTGAACGCCTACACGACTTTCATTTTTTCCCCTAAGTATGTCTTCACCGTTTTCCTCTTTAGCACCCATCAGGAACTCCTGACGAAGGAGCAATCAAGGGCATGCAAGATTATCATCAGTCCCTTATCAAGAGACGCACAGCTCACTTTTCCTTCAAACGCTATTAAGTCATCACCCTGACCTCATCCTGGAGAAAACAGCTGCATCATCATATCCTGTTACCTGATATCCCTCGTCCCCAAGTTGCAGTGCGACACCAAAATCGCATTGAGCCCATCCGTGCTCTTACCGACCGCCATAAGAAGAGCCCCATCTCAACCATCAGAACCAATCAGGAGACTTACTACTCCAATATATGTATGAAAACTCTGTAAAATCCTTCCTTTTAGACCCTTTAGAAAGGGGTCACGGGTACCTCGGCTATGAGAGAAGAAATGAAAGTCTTAATTTACTCAAAAAAACAGCTCACAACTCATACGATAGAGACCAATGATGAAACCTTCACAAAACACCTGATACCATACAACATACACACACACACACACTGTGTACCCGGGTCATAAAAGGCGATAAGACAAAAGATGTGTGCCATTGTTCCTGTGTGTTGTTTACACTCTGTCCACAGACAAGGAGAGGAGCATGTGTCAACGTCCCATAGCGGTCCATAGTGCACGTATGTATACACTACCAGGCTTATAGCTCATACCTCTGCCACTATCAACAATAGAGAAAAACTGATATACGATCATAATATCGTAGCCTCTCCCAAGTGGATGCGGAGGGGTGCAGGGAGTAAATGATTTTTCCCTCGTAGAGCTTACATCCCTCTCACCAACACATGAAATATGATCCATCAATTTACCAATGGTGTCAAACAATAAAAAAAAAAAATACCCCAACTGTCATGAACAAATTGTGAACAAATATAACACAACTTGAAAGAAGAAGGAACAGGAGACTCAGTCGACACAGGAAGTGAAGTACAAGGGAGTCCGTTTTCTTCCACAGGTATAATTTTCCAATGAGACTCTCTGCATCTTATGGTTACCATGACAACGCTACTAATATGTTTTTTCCTTAGCGCCAACTTGAGCGGGGTCCAACACGGAACTGTTGGCAGCCATGTCTGATGTATACAACCTTTCGTAATGTTGTTGTCGTTCGTTTTGGCAACCTGTTGGTGTTCAAAGGCCGACTATTTCACGAGGGTTGTAGGTAATGTAATCCGCAAGTTGTGGCTACTGTTGTTAATATAATCCATAGGTTCGGAAAAAGTAATTCGGCAGTTTTGGGTAATATAATCACCCATGTTCTACGAGACGGTTGGCAATACAGTGGCACATTTCAAGGTAATCCTACAACCCAGGTGGTAATGTAATCTACCCGTCATGGCCTCTAATAATACCAATCACGTACCACGAGAATGATTATTAATATCATCCACGCATTACGGAAGAGACTCTCGCTAATATATACATATATATAATCCAAGGGGGTGTGGGTGTGGGTTTGGCTAATATGAACTGCATAGTGTGTCTTGTGGGCGGGCGACGCCGCGCGGGCGGAGGTAAAGTGATCTCCTCCTCCCTCCATCTGAGTGAGGGTGGTGTGTGTGTGTGTGTGTGTGGTGTGGTGGGAGGTTGGTCGGCTAACCTTATCAGCCGTTTCACGTCCCAGTGCATCCTGGAGACAGATCCCCTCGTTAACAACATGCAGGGGCGCGACACACACACCTCCCGCGCCGTGTGCCAGCGTAAAGTGTACGGTATGAGATTTACTGACGGTGTACGATGGCTGATGCAAGAACACATAGAGGTCGAATATTTTCCTTTATCCTACTCTCTCTCTCTGTCTGTCTGTCTGTCTGTCTGTCTCTCTCTCTCTCTCTCTCTCTCTCTCTCTTTCTCTCTCTCTCTCTCTCTCCCTTATGTCGAAACTTCCTTAAAAGTCACCAATGAAAGACCATATATATATATATATATATATATATATATATATATATATATATATATATATATATATATATATATATATATCTTTCATGTGATAAATTCAAGTCAATATGAGAAACCTCGCGTCAGAAAAATGAAACGCCAGGAATAAGATAAATCCCTTTGCTCATTAGTCTCTGGCGCTAATGTTCAAGACGTTGCCCCGGCTGGCCCCGGTATTATCATGCCAAGAAAAAAATGAAAAAAACAATTAGCAAAATGGTTTAATTAGCAACACCAAAACGTTGTAATGTGAAACCGTGGACTTTGAGGGTGGGGTGGTGTGGGTGGAGGTTCTCGTGGTAGTTAAGAAGACTACGAGGCATCAGGTCCTCCTCTCAGCGACTCTGTGGTCATTACAGTATGTGTATTGTACTGTCACCTTCCCCCAGTTTCTGTAGTATGTGAAATACTACAGCGGCACCAGCTCAGACTCTGTATTTTCCCGAATATTACAGCGATACCTGTTAAAGAAACCTTGTAGTCTTGGAAATATGACAGCGGCATCTTTACAGACTCTGTTAATCCTCGCCTTATCTACTCCGACATCTACCCCAGATGCTGTAATCCCTCGAGAAATCACCCTGACATCTGCCCAAGGGTCTTTGGACCATGTGATACCAGACCGACACACCAGAATCTGTGGTCTCCCGCATCATAACACTGCCCCACACCCCCCACAACCTAATGGACTGCTTCTACAACACGAGTTAAACTGGCCAGAGTGTGTGGCTCTGACGAGCGATGCGCCAACACCTCCGTATCTATGGATGTCGTCAGGTGTTGGGGACTCTTGAGCGGATGGCCAGCATCTTAGCCCAGATGGGACCATACGTGTATATATATATTTACCCCCTCAGGGACAGAGGAACTTATGTTTCCCCAGCGGGAAGCCATGATAGTCTGTCTCTTAATCTATGGGATGATTGTAGCCTCTATACACTAGTATGTTTAAGTCTTCGAGATGCCCCAACAGAAACATTATTTCAATTCATTATCAATTCACGTCTTAATGAAGACACACACACACACACACACACACACACACACACACACACACACACACACACACACATATCTAACCTCAGCAGTTTTAAACAGAACTCTGCAGTGCAGTGGGAAATGCGCAGCAGAGTTGATATAGAGAAATAAACAAATTTATAAGAGATCTACACACGTTTGGCTACGTATTGCGATGGGAATGGATTTGAACGCTGGGTCAATGTACAACGTGTTCAACCACTGGGTCTACGCAACCCTGAATTATAGTGTCAAAGTTCAAAACCTCTTCAAGGCAAGTATATATATATATATATATATATATATATATATATATATATATATATATATATATATATATATATACACACGCGTGTTTATACTTACACTACATACATTTGCCGTACGAAACGAATTTCTCCACACACAAATTCTCACACTACTTTCCTTTATTTTACGAGCGAGGACGCGCCATCTCACTGACCACGTCTGATCACAAATTTGGCTAAATGGTTCCTAAATCAAGATGGCGAGGGGCGGCGAGGCGTCCCACCGCAGCTGAGAAGGGAGGAAGGAAAGGGTTCAGAACAATGAGGCAAGATGAAGACCCCGGGATACATTTGTCACAGTTAAGGGAATTTCCTTTAATGGATCGTTGCCGGGAGGCGAGGGGGGGGTGTAAGGATGTATGGGATGGAGAGAGAGAGAGAGAGAGAGAGAGAGAGAGAGAGAGAGAGAGAGAGAGAGAGAGAGAGAGAGAGAGAGAGAGAGAGTGTTTGTGTGATCAGTTGATCTAATGCCCAAGGGTCTGACAGGGACACTAAGAGCGTTGGGTCTCTCTCTGGTGGAGAGTACGTTATAAAGCAGAGCCAGAGGATACGTGTAGTGGAAGGTTAATGGATTTATGAGGGAGGCGACCAAGGGATTACGAACGAGGCTGTTAATGGATTACGAATGAGGCGATTCATGGGTCATAAGGGAGGGTAATGGATCATGAGGGAGGCCAATGAGTTATGAGAGAAGACAACGGATCAAGAGGCGGGGCTCGTGGATTATGAGGGAGGAGGTTAATGGATTGTGAGAGGCTTATTGGATATGAGAGAGACTAATGGATTATGAGGGAGGTTATTGGATCAGGAAGGAAACTAATGGACTATGAGGGAGGTTAATGAGTGGTTTGGGGTTGTCACCAGCAAAAAAAGCACCCTAAGCTCGGAGCTTCATGTCTGTTAACTTCAACATTCGTCTGTCTTCTGTAGCGATGAAAAGCAACACACACACACACACACACACACACTCACACACACACACACCACACACACACACACACACACACACACACACATATCATCTCTCTGACGTACGTATCATCGCCTATCTAACCCGGCCACACCAACCCAGCATACACCAGTATGGCACAACCCGGCATACATCAGCATAGCACAACCCAACATATCCCAGTATGGCGCAACCCAACATACACCAGTATGGCACAACCCAGTTACCCACCCTCCAAAAAAAAAAAAAAAAAAAATACCCCAACTGTCATGAACAAATTGTGAACAAATATAACACAACTTGAAAGAAGAAGGAACAGGAGACTCAGTCGACACAGGAAGTGAAGTACAAGGGAGTCCGTTTTCTTCCACAGGTATAATTTTCCAATGAGACTCTCTGCATCTTATGGTTACCATGACAACGCTACTAATATGTTTTTTCCTTAGCGCCAACTTGAGCGGGGTCCAACACGGAACTGTTGGCAGCCATGTCTGATGTATACAACCTTTCGTAATGTTGTTGTCGTTCGTTTTGGCAACCTGTTGGTGTTCAAAGGCCGACTATTTCACGAGGGTTGTAGGTAATGTAATCCGCAAGTTGTGGCTACTGTTGTTAATATAATCCATAGGTTCGGAATAAGTAATTCGGCAGTTTGAAGTAATATAATCACCCATGTTCTACGAGACGGTTGGCAATACAGTGGCACATTTCAAGGTAATCCTACAACCCAGGTGGTAATGTAATCTACCCGTCATGGCTTTAATAATACCAATCACGTACCACGAGAATGATTATTAATATCATCCACGCATTACGGAAGAGACTCTCGCTAATATATACATATATATAATCCAAGGGGGTGTGGGTGTGGGTTTGGCTAATATGAGCTGCATAGTGTGTCTTGTGGGCGGGCGACGCCGCGCGGGCGAAGGTAAAGTGATCTCCTCCTCCCTCCATCTGAGTGAGGGTGGTGTGTGTGTGTGTGTGTGTGTGTGTGGTGGGAGGTTGGTCGGCTAACCTTATCAGCCGTTTCACGTCCCAGTGCATCCTGGAGACAGATCCCCTCGTTAACAACATGCAGGGCGCGACACACACACCTCCCGCGCCGTGTGCCAGCGTAAAGTGTACGGTACGAGATTTACTGACGGTGTACGATGGCTGATGCAAGAACACATAGAGGTCGAATATTTTCCTTTATCCTACTCTCTCTCTCTCTCTGTCTGTCTGTCTGTCTCTCTCTCTCTCTCTCTCTCTCTCTCTCTCTCTCTCTCTCTCTCTCCCTTATGTCGAAACTTCCTTGAAAGTGACCAATGAAAGACCATATATACACACATATATATATATATATATATATATATATATATATATATATATATATATATATATATACATATATATATATATATATATATATATATATATATATATATATATATATATATATATATATACATATACATATATATATATATATATATATATATATATATATATATGATCATACCAATGTTTTCATCAGTAATCTTAACACATCACATCTTTCATGTGATAAATTCAAGTCAATATGAGAAACCTCGCGTCAGAAAAATGAAACGCCAAGAATAAGATAAATCCCTTTGCTCATTAGTCTCTGGCGCTAATGTTCAAGACGTTGCCCCGGCTGGCCCCGGTATTATCATGCCAAGAAAAAAATGAAAAAAACAATTAGCAAAATGGTTTAATTAGCAACACCAAAACGTTGTAATGTGAAACCGTGGACTTTGAGGGTGGGGTGGGTGGAGGTTCTCGTGGTAGTTAAGAAGACTACGAGGCATCAGGTCCTCCTCTCAGCGACTCTGTGGTCATTACAGTATGTGTATTGTACTGTCACCTTCCCCCAGTTTCTGTAGTATGTGAAATACTACAGCGGCACCAGCTCAGACTCTGTATTTTCCCGAATATTACAGCGGTACCTGTTAAAGAAACCTTGTAGTCTTGGAAATATGACAGCGGCATCTTTACAGACTCCGTTAATCCTCGCCTTATCTACTCCGACATCTACCCCAGATGCTGTAATCCCTCGAGAAATCACCCTGACATCTGCCCATGGGTCTTTGGACCATGTGATACCAGACCCACACACCAGAATCTGTGGTCTCCCGCATCATAACACTGCCCCACACCCCCCACAACCTAATGGACTGCTTCTACAACACGAGTTAAACTGGCCAGAGTGTGTGGCTCTGACGAGCGATGCGCCAACACCTCCTCCGTATCTATGGATGTCGTCAGGTGTTGGGGACTCTTGAGCGGATGGCCAGCATCTTAGCCCAGATGGGACCATACGTGTATATATATATTTACCCCCTCAGGGACAGAGGAACTTATGTTTACCCAGCGGGAAGCCATGATAGTCTGTCTCTTAATCTATGGGATGATTGTAGCCTCTATACACTAGTATGTTTAAGTCTTCGAGATGCCCCAACAGAAACATTATTTCAATTCATTATCAATTCACGTCTTAATGAAGACACACACACACACACACACACACACACACACACACACACACACACACACACACACACACATATCTAACCTCAGCAGTTTTAAACAGAACTCTGCAGTGCAGTGGGAAATGCGCAGCAGAGTTGATATAGAGAAATAAACAAATTTATAAGAGATCTACACACGTTTGGCTACGTATTGCGATGGGAATGGATTTGAACGCTGGGTCAATGTACAACGTGTTCAACCACTGGGTCTACGCAACCCTGAATTATAGTGTCAAAGTTCAAAACCTCTTCAAGGCAAGTATATATATATATATATATATATATATATATATATATATATATATATATATATATATATATATATATACACACACACACACACACGTGTTTATACTTACACTACATACATTTGCCGTACGAAACGAATTTCTCCACACACAAATTCTCACACTACTTTCCTTTATTTTACGAGCAAGGACGCGCCATCTCACTGACCACGTCTGATCACAAATTTGGCTAAATGGTTCCTAAATCAAGATGGCGAGGGGCGGCGAGGCGTCCCACCGCAGCTGAGAAGGGAGGAAGGAAAGGGTTCAGAACAATGAGGCAAGATGAAGACCCCGGGATACATTTGTCACAGTTAAGGGAATTTCCTTTAATGGATCGTTGCCGGGAGGCGAGGTGGGGGGTGTAAGGATGTATGGGATGGAGAGAGAGAGAGAGAGAGAGAGAGAGAGAGAGAGAGAGAGAGAGAGAGAGAGAGAGAGAGAGAGAGAGAGAGAGAGAGAGAGAGAGTGTTTGTGTGATCAGTTGATCTAATGCCCAAGGGTCTGACAGGGACACTAAGAGCGTTGGGTCTCTCTCTGGTGGAGAGTACGTTATAAAGCAGAGCCAGAGGATACGTGCAGTGGAAGGTTAATGGATTTATGAGGGAGGCGACCAAGGGATTACGAACGAGGCTGTTAATGGATTACGAATGAGGCGATTCATGGGTCATAAGGGAGGGTAATGGATCATGAGGGAGGCCAATGAGTTATGAGAGAAGACAACGGATCAAGAGGCGGGGCTCGTGGATTATGAGGGAGGAGGTTAATGGATTGTGAGAGGCTTATTGGATATGAGAGAGACTAATGGATTATGAGGGAGGTTAATGGATCAGGAAGGAAACTAATGGACTATGAGGGAGGTTAATGAGGGGTTTGGGGTTGTCACCAGCAAAAAAAGCACCCTAAGCTCGGAGCTTCATGTCTGTTAACTTCAACACTCGTCTCTCATCTGTAGCGATGAAAAGCAACACACACACACACACACACACACACACACACACAAACACACACACACACACACACACACATAACATATCATCTCTCTGACGTACGTATCATCGCCTATCTAACCCGGCTACACCAACCCAGCATACACCAGTATGGCGCAACCCGGCATACATCAGCATAGCACAACCCAGCATACATCAGCATAGCACAACCCAGCATACATCAGCATAGCACAACCCAACATATCCCAGTATGGCACAACCCAGCATACACCAGTATGGCACAACCCAGTTACCCACCCTCCAAAAAAAAAAAAAAAAAAAACCCTAAATATTAAACCACAAACAGAGGCTGAGCACAAGCCGGGGTGAACGAAGCTGTGAAATTAATTTTCAGTCGGGGTAAATTGTGTCGGTCCCCCCCTTGGAACCACCCCACCCCACCCCCCCATGTCGGATTAAATAACGCCAAATCCAAATTGATGAATAAAGGGAACACGAGGGGTTTAAAAGAAAAAGAAAAAAAAGAAAAATCGCTGATTGACATCACTGAGATGAAGACATGCCAGTATCCACAATGAGATAAGGAATGATACCAGAGGAACAAGGAAAGCAGAACTGACCTTATTACAGATCCAATACGTGTTCCATCTTCGTTAAAAGGAAACCTATTTAAGGTTTATGTAGATTAACGCATATCATTCCTTACAAAGAACATGTATATGCTGTATGTATACAGAAGTATGATCGTGGTATATCAACACGTCCTAGTTATCATTTCGTGTTAGATCGATAATCTCACAAAAATAAGTTAATGAACTCTTTTAAGCACCGTAGTTTAGCAATTAGTTTATATAAAAAGTTTCTAAACCTCTGCTAAGCACCATATTTAAAAAATAAACATAAAGAAAAGTTCCTAAACCTCAATTAGGCTCCGTATTTTAGTAATAAGCTCGTAAAAAAAGGTGCATCAACCTCTTTTTACGCATCGTATTCTAATAATAAGCTTATAAAACAAAAAACGATCACAAATCTCAATTAGACACCGCAATCTGGTAATCAACGTACAGGAAATATCATAAACAAAGGTTCTGTAAACGCTGCTATCAGAATCAGATCTCAAAGAATATATATATATATATATATATATATATATATATATATATATATATATATATATATATATATATATATATATATTTATATATACATATATATATATATATATATATATATATATATATATATATATATATATATATATATATATATATATATATATATATATTTAATGTATGTATGACTCATGGTGAGGTGCCTGAGGATTGGCGGAATGCGTGCATAGTGCCATTGTACAAAGGCAAAGGGGATAAGAGTGAGTGCTCAAATTACAGAGGTATAAGTTTGTTGAGTATTCCTGGTAAATTATATGGGAGGGTATTGATTGAGAGGGTGAAGGCATGTACAGAGCATCAGATTGGGGAAGAGCAGTGTGGTTTCAGAAGTGGTAGAGGATGTGTGGATCAGGTGTTTGCTTTGAAGAATGTATGTGAGAAATACTTAGAAAAGCAAATGGATTTGTATGTAGCATTTATGGATCTGGAGAAGGCATATGATAGAGTTGATAGAGATGCTCTGTGGAAGGTATTAAGAATATATGGTGTGGGAGGCAAGTTGTTAGAAGCAGTGAAAAGTTTTTATCGAGGATGTAAGGCATGTGTACGTGTAGGAAGAGAGGAAAGTGATTGGTTCTCAGTGAATGTAGGCTTGCGGCAGGGGTGTGTGATGTCTCCATGGTTGTTTAATTTGTTTATGGATGGGGTTGTTAGGGAGGTAAATGCAAGAGTTTTGGAAAGAGGGGCAAGTATGAAGTCTGTTGGGGATGAGAGAGCTTGGGAAGTGAGTCAGTTGTTGTTCGCTGATGATACAGCGCTGGTGGCGGATTCATGTGAGAAACTGCAGAAGCTGGTGACGGAGTTTGGTAAAGTGTGTGGAAGAAGAAAGTTGAGAGTAAATGTGAATAAGAGCAAGGTTATTAGGTACAGTAGGGTTGAGGGTCAAGTCAATTGGGAGGTGAGTTTGAATGGAGAAAAACTGGAGGAAGTGAAGTGTTTTAGATATCTAGGAGTGGATCTGTCAGCGGATGGAACCATGGAAGCGGAAGTGGATCATAGGGTGGGGGAGGGGGCGAAAATTTTGGGAGCCTTGAAAAATGTGTGGAAGTCGAGAACATTATCCCGGAAAGCAAAAATGGGTATGTTTGAAGGAATAGTGGTTCCAACAATGTTGTATGGTTGCGAGGCGTGGGCTATGGATAGAGTTGTGCGCAGGAGGATGGATGTGCTGGAAATGAGATGTTTGAGGACAATGTGTGGTGTGAGGTGGTTTGATCGAGTAAGTAACGTAAGGGTAAGAGAGATGTGTGGAAATAAAAAGAGCGTGGTTGAGAGAGCAGAAGAGGGTGTTTTGAAATGGTTTGGGCACATGGAGAGAATGAGTGAGGAAAGATTGACCAAGAGGATATATGTGTCGGAGGTGGAGGGAACGAGGAGAAGAGGCAGACCAAATTGGAGGTGGAAAGATGGAGTGAAAAGGATTTTGTGTGATCGGGGCCTGAACATGCAGGAGGGTGAAAGGAGGGCAAGAAATAGAGTGAATTGGAGCGATGTGGTATACAGGGGTTGACGTGCTGTCAGTGGATTGAATCAAGGCATGTGAAGCGTCCGGGGTAAACCATGGAAAGCTGTGTAGGTATGTATATTTGCGTGTGTGGACGTGTGTATGTACATGTGTATGGGGGGGGGTTGGGCCATTTCTTTCGTCTGTTTCCTTGCGCTACCTCGCAAACGCGGGAGACAGCGACAAAGTATAAAAAAAAAAAAAAAAAAAAAATATATATATATATATATATATATATATATATATATATATAAATATATATATATATATATATATATATATATATATATATATATATATATATATTTATATATATATATATATATATATATATATATATATATATATATATATATATATATATATATATATATATACAAGCAGAGGTGTTTCTGTTGGTAATTTCAGCTGCACTGCAAAGCCTTCAGGTAAGTCTGATCTCTTGGTGGATCAAGGAATTATATAGCTCGAATCAACTGGGATTCGAAGTGAGGCTTTATCATTTTTTTAACTGTCAAAGAACAACGATTCATTGGGTAGCTTGTCCTTGTGATCTTAAAGGGAAAAATATGTTCGAATATTTGTGATGTAGGAAACTGGGGTTAGTATGACATGAAACGAGATGATATGATATGACATAAGATGTCATGATATAACATGACATGACATGACGTGACGTGACATGACACATAGCTTTCTACCTCACCTCTTCTCTCCACTTTACGTAACCCAGCTACAGAGAAGACTGGCGAAAAGGAAGATGAAGTTATAACATTCGCAAAGCAATATTTGCATAACAAGCCGAGGTTTGGTCTGAGAAATTCACACGTTATCAATATCTGTCGAAGCGAAATAAGTATTTGTAGAGAGAAAATGTAACTACTGAAAGCAAAAAAAAAATCATGGAAATATGAGGTTTCCAAAGGGAATTCCGATGGTGCATTTGATCCACAATTAGATGGGTTTTTATGATGAAATCGCCAGCGTTCGTAACCAATGCGTCCAGTTTATTTTTTTTTCTAATTAGCGCACAACATGATATTTCGCATGCTCTCAGCCTCCTGAGTATCAAAAACCGCACCGAAGAAACAGACACCTAAATATATATATATATATATATATATATATATATATATATATATATATATATATATATATATATGTAAATATATGTATATAATCACAATAGGTCTCAGCGATGCGCTTGATCCAGTATCTGACGATCATCGAGAGGAAAATGAAACACGAAAGTTGCCAAGCGTACTTTCGCGTAATAATCACATCATCAGGGGAGATACACTGGTTTACCAATGGCGTCTTAGCTTCGCCTCTTCTTTGTATATATCAAGTGACTTCTAAGTCTTCTGTCTCATTCTACTATCTCCCATGACGATGTGATCATTACAGGAAAGTGCACTTGGGAAGTGATCGTGTTTCCTTTTGTTCGTGGTCATCAGCAAATGTTTGAATATTGAAAGCTCCGGCAGTCATAAACAAATATCCTCATCGAGTGCTAATAAAAAAAAATGAAAAAAAAGAATAGAAAAAGAGACGATGGAAAATTTAAGAGTTTCTGGAGTAGTTGAAGACCTGTTCCTTAAAAAGGGACAGGTCGTTGATTGCTGGTTGGTAGAAAACAAAAAAAAAAAAAATGTTTAGAAAGAAGAAATGGAATGTCACAAGAGGAGATCAAGACAGGAAGTTAAAAATCGTAGAGGAGGACAGATGTGTGTGCGGATGATCCTGCGACTAACTCAGAGGCTTCGTGTGACTAACTCAGAAGCTTCGTGTGACTAACTCAGAGGCTTCGTGTGACAAACTCAGAGGCTTCGTGTGACTAAGTGGCTTCGTGTGACTAACTCAGAGGCTTCGTGTGACTAACTCAGAGGCTTCGTTTTCAACATGGCAGATAATAAGACTTGAAATTCTGATGATATGGAGGGTGAACGATGGTTCTGGGTACGTCTTCAGCATTCCCGGATCAAGGATGGAAGCTCATCCTTGAGCGGATGGAAGCACATCCTTGAGCGGATGGAAGCTCATCCTTAAGCGGATGGAAGCTCATCCTTGAGCGGATGCTGTTTATAGCACGGATGATGGCTCCGGCCATCACTACACCACTCTTAAGCCAAGAGGGTCGTACTTTCCTGGGCGAGGCTGGTGTCTACAACCTACTGACACGGAGGGTGTAATATGGCTCCGTCCATCACTACAACACTCGTACGCCAAGAGGGTTGTACTTCCTTGGGCGAGGCTGGTGTCTACAACCTACTATCTCTAAAAGCTGTACTAAAGCTAACTCATGCAGACTGTGTAGATCTTAGCTTCAGGGAAGGTTTGTGCCTTCAAGCATTGACAAGGCAGATTTACAGACAGTAAAAGAATGAATGACGACGATAAAAGAAATGTATTATCATCTCTCTTATTATAACAACCAAAGTAAACAACTTAAGACTGACTCCGTGGTCATCAAACTTGCAACGTGTGCGAGGAAAGATAAGCGTACAGATAAGATGAACGATAACGATGGATTCTAACTCGTGCGGGAGAAAGGTTATGAGCTGAGACAACCAGGAGAGAGAGAGAGAGAGAGAGAGAGAGAGAAAGAGAGAGAGAGAGAGAGAGAGAGAGAGAGAGAGAGAGAGAGAGAGAGAGAGAGAGAGAGAGAGAGAGAGAGAGAGAGAGAGAAAACGCTAATGCCGATAAAATTTTGCACAACAGATAAAAACATTGCCGCAACCCACCGCAGCCGCAGCCGCAAGCATTAAACATTAATGAAAAAACTTCGCTTATTGAGTCCTCCCCTCCCCCTTTTTTTTTCTGTTCCACTCCCGTGGTGTTCATCAGACATCGCGCCTGTCAACATCTGGCAACTGACTAAAAAAAAAAAAGAAAAAAAAAATGAGCGGAGTAATTAACCAAAATGTTCCAGGATGAGTTAATTAGTGTTTAGCAAAGCTGAAAATAGACAAGGTGTGACACCCCCTCCCTGGGCCACGGTAAGGTATGCTGTGTTGATGAGCTAGGCTAGGAAATCGGTATTGCCCCTATGCTGGAATAATGCCCTTGTGTCCCTGGTTAACCTAGCGAGGCCTCAGATGACTTCCCCTAAGCATTTAACATGGCGGTCATATAAGCTGGGGCGGGGGCCCGGTATGCCGATCATATTAGCTGGGCTGCCGGCACGCCGGTCATATTAGCTACGGGAACCAATCTGCCGGTCGTATTAGCCACACGACAAACATAGCCGGTCGTATAAGCTGATGGTCGACTCGTTTCCTACTAACTAACTCAGTAAATTAAAGCATCCAAAACATTTTCGTTGATAAGGAATACTTTATCAGCTAATTACGCTAACGATTTTCATAAAAGAGATTATAATCTAATGTCAATATATAAACCCTTTTTTTTTCTACATACGTTATACTCAACAAATTTGTATCTTCTGTAGCTGTAAACACAAGTACTGTAGCAGCCGTAAACATGTAAACAATATCGTGAATGAAGTCATGAATTTTACAGCAGCTTTCAGAGTCAGATTCTTATTCATAATTTATAGACAGTTTCATGTAATATTTGGATATTTTCGTATTCATCACTGACGGTCGATAGACCCTCTTCTATCTCCTTAGACATTTTGATATTTCTATCACTGACTGTCGATAGACCCTCTTCTATCTCCTTGGACATTTTGATATTTCTATCACTGACGGCCGATAGACCTCTCTTCTATCTCCTTGGACATTTTGATATTTCTATCACTGACTGCCGATAGACCCCTCTTCTATCTCCTTGGACATTTTGATATTTCTATCACTTACTGCCGATAGACCCCTCTTCTATCTCCTTGGACATTTTGATATTTCTATCACTGACGGCCGATAGACCCTCTTCTATCTTCAGGTATATATTCCATCGCTTCACTACCTCACATTAAGTCATATACGTACCTCAAACGTGATTGGTCCTACGAGAAATTCAGGGTATGTGGTGAGATGATTTCCACCTAAATGGACACAACACTGATGGCTTAGTTCAACTAGATGTCAGGCCATACGTAAAACTGAACAAGAACGAACCCTAATCGCTCCAGCTATCCTTTCATCAACCCAACATTAAAGTATTTGCCTCTGCATAAATGATAAACAAATACTCATTAACAACCTCCTAGTCCAAAAAGATTTTGATTACCTTTGCATAAAGTAATTAAGAACCTTATCTCTCCATCGGAACTTCACAGTGGCTGCTGCTGTCTGGTACACGATTTCATTTAACAGCAAATATCTTCTTTTGTTTTGGTCAACTCCTCAGACCACGGAAAAGTCTCGCCTCACTTGGTAACCGATACAATTCAAGAACAGGTTTTTATGTGATGATGTTGTAGTTCACGACACAGCCGATAGAACGAAGTTGATGATCACCCGTTGGTGACTGTCTTTGGCTTTCACAATCCACTTGAAAAATGTTGATAGCTTTGTAAAAGGAAAAAAAAAAAAAAGAAAACAGAACTCAGTACACGGTGGATGCGACGAGGAGATAGACAGACAGACAGACAGACAGATAGATAGATAGACAGACAGACAGACAGACAGAGACAGGATAGACAGAGAGATAGATAGATAGATAGATAGATAGATAGATAGAGAGACAGATAGATAGATAGATAGAGATACATATATAGATAGACAGAGATAGATAGATAGAGAGAGAGAGAGAGAGAGAGAGAGAGAGAGAGAGAGAGAGAGAGAGAGAGAGAGAGAGAGAGAGAGAGAGAGAGAGAGAGAGTGTGTGTCGATGACCCTGTAAGGTGAGGCAACACGAGACACACGCACACACACACACACAAAAACAAAAAAGTTCTCTCGTTTATAAGCCTCGTCGCCTTGCAGCTCATTAATCTCCGGCGCTAACGCGTTCGGGGGGTAAACCCAATATGGATCTGGCAAATGAAAAATTGGTGCCAGACATTAGCAAAATGCGTCAGGATTGTTTAATTAGTGTCAGAAAGAAATGAATTAAAACTGTTTGTGACCCATGGCAGAAGAGGAAGGGGAGAGAGAGAGAGAGAGAGAGAGAGAGAGAGAGAGAGAGAGAGAGAGAGAGAGAGAGAGAGAGAGAGAGAGAGGTCAATATTCATAAAGCGGAACTTTTTAAAAATCAGCAGGTGATTATCGGGCTTAATAAGGGGTTCACTGCTACCCTGCACACTTGAAGGTAATGTCATCTATTTATCTATCTATCTATCTGTCTGTCTGTCTGTCTGTCTGTCTTGATTAGCTCCTTGATAGTGTCGAGATAACACAGTCGCCCACTCGGTGTGAAGGGAAGTCTGATCGGCGTTAGACACTCAACAGTGTGAACATCATCCTCCAATTGATGATCAGCTGTGGCCATTCGCCAGCACCTCAAACCGTTCCTTCCTTTCCCTCCTCCTCCCTCCTCCAAGACCACGATCCTCCCCTCCAACTCCAAACCATCCCAGAGTTCTTCACACCCTCCTCCTCCTCCTCCTCCAAGAACACGATCCTCCCCTCCAACTCCAAGCCATCCCAGAGTTCTTCACACGGAGCGATACACCCCTTGTGAGTCGTCCGTGCGACTCCTTATTGCTCAAAAAAGTAGATTAAGATGATGATCATCCGTCCACATTCAAAGATGGGATACATTCGTCATCAAAAGCTGGATTCATTCTCAAGCCTATAGATTACAGCTAAAGCCTTAAGCTTGAGAGGCGGAACGATTCATCTCAAGAGAAATCCATTTACGACAGGGAGAGAAGATGGAGGGGGATATATTGCACTCCAATCAGTATCAGAGTCACTCGCATCTGTAAACGAGGACAAATGGCCTAGTGATGTAAAGATACGGCATTATAACACTCCCTGACAAGGCGATCCCTCATTGTCAAAAGTGCTGAATTAACTCCTTTGATCCGAGCAGTTCGAATATTTTGAGCTTTGCTTCGAGCAGTTCGAATATTTTGAGCTTTGCTTCAAGCAGTTCGAATATTTTGTGCGTCTCTTCCCCCCCACCCCCATCTCCCCACGGGTCATATCGCCTAAAACCTTAATCATGTCGGCAAAATTGCGAATGAATGTTGTATGGCGATTCGAAATTTAACTCAAGAAACAAGGACTTTTACTCCTTCGTCATTTCAGGACGAGTTGAATCGTACGCCAGACCAGACGTTCTCTCGCGGAGGCAGCGTAATAAACATTTATCGTGGTACGCTCACATGAACAGGGGTCAGCAATTTCTAAACTATTCCCTAACTGGTAATTATGGGTAGCTAACCATTACACAGGCGCAAAAACTGTGATAAAACATCGTCTCCTTTTTCTCCTGTCATATTTATGTTAACAGTGGTCTAGCAAGGTTCAGGTGACTGCATAAAAAGAAATAAATTTCAGTAAATGTGAAGTTTTGCGAGGTCTACCTTGTAGAATTTGTTGAGAAAGTGATGTCACTATTTCCAGAATCTTCCAGCCAGAAGGCGGCATCTGGCAACCAATTAACTCCCTTCAACTTTTTAATTTTTTTTTGAGAGAGAGATGGAACGGATATCTATAAATATATAAATTTTTTCTTTGACAAAGTAACAGAAATGAATTAACAAATGGTAAAACAGTTTTTCATCCTAGTATATTTTCATTCTAGTATATATTTCACACGAAATAATATGACATACCAGGTTATCATTCTGGAACATTCAGGAATAATTTGTGGAGGTAGAACTGGACGTCAAAATGAATGGGTATGCATTGATTAAGCTGAAATGAGTATCGAATAAAATATATGAATTTTAGTGATATTCATACTCACCACGTTTATGCCACAACTTTAGTGAATATGTAAAACAAATATTTTTTTTTCCGTTTTCAGTTCCTCCATGGACGATGACACGAACGCTGGAAAACAGATGCCAAATGAGTAATAGCTGCCTTCTTTGAACGCTTATTCAACTGATAATAATTTTCAGAACAACAAACGCCTTTCATGTTCTCCTACAAGTAAGAAAAAAAAAAACAATATCTAATCAAGGAAAAGAGACGAATGCAGCATAATGTAAACATAAAAGACTTGTACGTGCGTGAATATGGGGAAATGCTAGTCAAGAGAGGGTTAGGCAGCGAAAAAATTCGGGTTAGGAGGTCGATAATGAACGACTGACCCACAAAGTCGTCCAGCCCACTGGACACTGACTCTGTTACTTGGCTACTCGCTCGGCTCCCAACCACACACACACACACACACACACACACACACCACTATTAACATGGAGTTGCCAGATACCGCCATTCGGACGAATCATACAAAGAGTGACATCACTTACTGTGCTGTTTGTACATAAGCATACAAGACGGAGGGACGGATTTACAACTATGGTTATCTCAACGTTACGTTTGATATAGGGATATATATAAACCTGAAAAATATGAGAGGAACTATAAAGAGTTCTTTTAGAAATTATTGCCGTATTTTTTTTTTCAATGTTTTCGATTTATCTTTGTTTCTATTTGCTCTTTTGCTATGAGGACTTTGGCCTTGTGAGGAACGTCACCCCAAAGTCTGCTACAGAGTAATTACTACCCATTTACCGAGCAATTATCTATACCTGTTTTCACCTTTGTTCTGCCTTATCTTCATCACTGAATATATTCCATGCGACCAGAGTAATCTAAGCACTGTGTACTGGACGGAAATTCAATCTGGAAATATAGGAAATTAAACGCACGACCCAGCTATCATAAAACATACTGTCACTATTCTAATACAGGGAAATATACAACGCGCTGTACGAACGTCATGCTATCATGAATATATATATATATATATATATATATATATATATATATATATATATATATATATATATATATATATATATTTTTTTTTTTTTTCCCCTTTATACTATTCGCCATTTCCCGCGTTCGCAAGGTAGCGTTAAGAACAGAGGACTGAGCCTTTGAGGGAAATCCTCACTTGGCCCCCCTCCTCTGTTCCTTCTTTTGCAAAATTAAAAACGTGAAGGAAGGATTTCCAGCCCCCCGCTCCCTCCCCTTTTAGTCGCCTTCTACGACACGCAGGGAATACGTGGGAAGTATTCTTTCTCCCCTATCCTCAGGGATAATATATATATATATATATATATATATATATATATATATATATATAAATATGTATCAAAAAATCTCATGGGAAAGATATTCTTTCCTATCAAATCATTCTTTCTTATAGATATGAAAGACTAATTAACTCAGTGTGTGATTGAAAGACTTCTGCTTAATTTCTTCCTTCTTAGGAGTTGAGGAACTTGCATTACGTCTCGTGGTTTTTATAGTTCTGGAAGGCAGTAACGAAGACTGTTTGGGGGGGAAAGAGAAAGGGGCAGAAGTGGGTAAAAGAAATAATAAGAGGGCAAAGCCTGACACAGATAGATAGATATATAAATAGAGATAGATAGATAGATAGATAGATAGATAGATAGATAGATAGATAGATAGATAGATAGAGAGAGAGAGAGAGAGAGAGAGAGAGAGAGAGAGAGAGAGAGAGAGAGAGAGAGCTCATGTTCACACCAAGGGCAGGTGTGGGAGCGACAACATTATCACTGTCTAGTGTTAAGGGGGGGCCTGGCCATGCAGCAGATTAAAACAGCTGAAATACATGTCTAAAACGTTTCAGTGATCGGGATTTTTCACTGAAGCTGAAATATGGGGTAGGTGTCGGGTCCTGTGCGTCTTAAAACCCTCTTTAATCTCTTATCGAGGAATCTTACACTCTTGTGGGCCCAGCGTAAGCAAGTAAGAGTTCACCTAACATTTACTTTCAGTGTATTACGTGTTTAAGGTGATGAACGTGAAATTTGAAGCTACTCCTGTAAGGACTGGATCCCAATGGGTGTTTCATGGGGGGAAGAAGAAGCACTTATGAGTGTTGCCTGGCAGGAGCATGAGGGAATTTCATGGGGACTTGGCCCCCTGAGGGCTGATGGGGGGGTTTTTAGCCGGCCATTAATACGTGGAAATGGGGCGTAGTCACGATAGGTAAAGGTAAACCATAATATCACGAAAAAAAAACATGAAATACATCGATGGTAATGACGGGGAAAATTAGACATGATTATACAGATGGTCCAACACGAGTAGATGCCATAGCACACCATGGAAGGATTACCACACGTATACGAAGTACCTTTAGTCTCCACTTATCTCTCTTCGACGTATTCATCCTCATATTCTCATTCGCGTTTTGGGAAGCAACAAGGAAACGCTTCACCAGGCTACGCTGGACCATTATCACTCTTGCGATCCGGTCCATTTGTTGCTATAAGCGAGTTGATATGGGGCACGCAAAGGCCAACGCGTCAAAGTTGGGTGAGTCTAGAGGTGGCGGCCCCCTTTCAAACTCTTGGAAATACCATTCAGCGTCTCATCGAAACCTGACGACAATGGCGTTCAGCCTAGGCCCGCCCCCACCTCCACGACGTTATGGTTTCAAAACCTCCATTATCGGGTTTAAGACTCATAGAAGAGGATTCAAGGGACGATTCCCCAATCATTGGTAATGCAGTACTTATAACAGTTTAGGTCTTATCGTAAGAGCATGATTACAGCCCTCCATCTTGTAATGTTTAATAAGGGATAATTTAACGGCAGTGGCTAGTCGTATATTGCATTAATGGCTACAGTTTCAGGAACATTGTTGGGATTCTCAACCATCGAGCAGCTACCGGTGCACAAGCAATTACAGACCCTTATGGTCATTAGTTGGAGAGCATTGTCTGCAACTCGCTACCTTAACTGCCGAGGGATCCGTGTAGCGTCGTCCACTCCAATGCCTTTTGACGAGTCTTCCTGTCTGTTGTTCCTGATCGAGCGGGATGGGCTGGACGTATTCCTCAACGGATGTCTCTGAACAAGAGGTTCATAAACTCCATGACGTAACATAAGATTTACAGGCCGGCTAGCCTTGGGGGAATGGTGGCGGCAGTCATTCATATGTCAAATGTGGCCCAAACTCTGTCCGCTGAACATGTGACATTTTAGAGTTTGTCACGTTGAAAGGTTATCAAGCCGCCTGTCTCGCTGATAATATCATTTGCATGGCATTTTGCTTGTCCACATACGACGATCCGTCGTTGATTCATAACACCTGATAGATATATTCCAGCATACGAATTCGATCGATATATTCTTACGTATTATATCTTTAAACAGGTCCCAAGAAGAGAGAAATTCAGAACTATTTCTTCTCTATATAAAGAGACTTCTTGTAGATGTTGAGTTCTTATCAATCACATTGATAACTATCGTTTCTCTTAATTGGTGTTTCATTGGACTTTCCTGACAAATTCACACACCTGCGATAGTTTCGCAGCTGTAAGTGTTTGTATGTATTGGCAATACATCTGTCGTTCTCACGCATCTGTATGAATGACAGGTCTGCGGTGATTACACGCCAGTGCTGGTAACACACCTGGGACAGCTACACAGCTGTATCAGTGACACACCTGAAGCAATGAAACACCTGTAGAAGCACACATTTGTAAAACCAACAGACCTGCAGTAGTGACACGCGTGCATATAATACATCTACAGCAACGTCACATGTAGAGGGCAAATGTCTCATGCCACAGGTGGAGGAGAAACACACCTGTAGTGGCAGACCCACACAAGCTATATACCTGTCACACTGACAACACCAGCTACACACCTGGAACTGTAACAAAAATAAAGGTGAAGCCTCATTATATCATATCCTGTAAGTCTAGAGGGGGCTGGCCACTGTACCTTCTGTATTCCAGAGGTAAAGGCGCATCCTAAAGTTGGTTGTTGTTACGTTAGCCAGACATAAGCCAGAGACAGAATCCCTCGTCGTATGACGTCCTGTTCTCTGACGATTCTCCAGCGGCTGAGGTCCAACATTTCCTGATTTTCCAGCCAGGAATATTCACGTCTGTGGCTGTGTACCGTGTGTAATTTGCTGGTTTCGTAATGTCTGCTGTGGGAATATCTGATATACGTATAACCTAAGAAGAATATTTCTATTTCTTCATCCTGTGTCTAATGAATACCTCTTTCTACAACTGATGCTTTTGGAAAGGTATAAACAAAGATATCGCTTACTAAGACACGTTAAGTTAATCCTAGAAGTCTCCTGAGTCATGAGGTGGATGCAGCCAGTGCTCTTAAATGCATGGGTCCAGAGTTAGTATGTGTGTATCTTCACATGCTTTCCAGCCCTTATTTCCGACGTGAGTTCGACAATCGTTTCGGATATTACTGAGTATTTTGTCTTTCTACTTGATTGTGTGCAGTGTTGTTCCTCTTGTTAACAGGTGTCGTCCGCTGGTGCTGGCGTGTGTGTGTGTGTGTGTGTGTGTGTGTGTGTGTGTGTGCTGTGTGTGTGTGTGTGTAGCGATGAACGTTTTCTCTTTTCTGTACAATGCAATGCGTGTGTGTCTCCGATCTTGTCTTTAGTGTGTCTGTGCTGCTGTGTGGTGGAGTCTGATACCAGTGATATCATGGATTCCCTGAACCTTTACTACGTCCTTTCGAAAAGCAGATGAACAGATGTACGTCATCACGTGACTATCCTGCTCGTCCGATTGTGTATCATAAGTGACATGTGCGCTGGGTGCGTTCTACCGTGTACGTATAGCTCGTCTGAACCTCAGCGTCTGATTGTTCAGCGACTATCGCTAGTGCAGAGAACTGTTGTTGTCGTCGGGTGAATTGAAACGTCAGAGATAACAAACGTCATTAGTAACTTCACAATACCGTTGGGTGTCTCCATAAACCGAAGGAGGAGGAGGAGGATGAGAGCCCACGAGACATTCACAACACCTTCGAAGTCCACACCTCAGCCAACGAACCCCCTTCCCATGCTCAACCCTTCATCATCGAACACTCGCAGTTCTTACTTGAGAAAGATACGGAATCGCATCAAGCTCTGGCCTTCGACTGGGGACACACCAGTCATTCCAACACATAGAGAGACGCTGCGGCGTGTGCCGCTCCACACACACACACACACACACACACACACACACACACACACACACTGTTATCTGGCATGACGCGTTCACCCTCACCAAGCCTTGAATATACGACGTTCACAGACAGGAACGCATTCCTCATTAAACAAGTAAGCGAAGCACGACAACAGATAACATTGAGGAACTCAGAACACACACACACACACACAAACACACACACACACACACACACACACACACCTGGGAATGGACACGGGTGCTGTTTAATCTGAACTGAACAAGCTCCGCCGATCACACTTTCCCATGTCACATGGGTTGAACAGCTTCCACTGGTTATTCCCCTTCTCATACCATCTCTGATGTCTCATATTCCTGTTCCTGCTCGGGTTATAAGGAATCTGAACCCCTACAACCCCTACTTCGTAGTCGCTATGTTCTTATGGTCTTATGATCCTGACGACCGATGGGCCCTATCAGGAGGAGGTGGAGGAGGAGGAGGAGGAGGAGGAGGAGGAGGAGGAGGAGGAGGAGGAGGAGAAGGAGGAGGAGGAGGAGGAGGAGGACCGCCCTGAGTGTTGCCTAAACTCAAATGGTTCGAGTGTTGACATGAGTTAGATGATATCGGGAAGAAGCCTTCTCTCTCTCTCTCTCTCTCTCTCTCTCTCTCTCTCTCTCTCTCTCTCTCTCTCTCTCTCTCTCTCAGACACACCTCTCAAAAAACAAAAACAACAACAACACCAAAACCACAACCGGGAGGCGGGACACAACAACATGGTCCAGGTGCTCCAGTGACGCTGGGGTTCCGCCATTTGCCTCACCTGAGCTGAAGTTATTGTCACACATGAGCCTTGGCCGGACGTAATGGCCGACTCCCTCGAGGTGTGGTTATTGATGAGACGGTAGGCAGGCCTCTCCTACGGCTCATGGTGTTGATAAGCCTTTGAAGGTGTATTACGGTGTGACATGCTTACTCAGGAAAGAGAGAGAGAGGAAAGAAGGTCTATATACTCACTTATCGTGTTTCATTTTCCCCGTGGACTCATAGGAATCCATCTATCTATCTATCTATTCTATCTATCTATCTATCTATCTATCTATCTATCTATCTATATATATATATATATATATATATATATATATATATATATATATATATATATATATATACACGTTTCTAAACAATAAACTATGTTCCGATACGAACCCATATCTTCCTCACCCATTCCTTCCTAGAAAGAAAACAATTGTCGTAATTGGATCTGAGACATAAATAGAATTAATGATAGCTGATACGATTTATGGTAATTATCCTCAAGTGAATTAATGTCCTTTGATTTTTTTTTGGGGGGGGGATATGGGTTAATTTCTACATACATAAAAAAAACGTGATAATTTGCTCCCTTTTTCGAATGTACGTCATTATGTATCATGCTGTGAGGCTCTTTAGAGTTTAATTATCAATAATTACTTTCGAATCCTGCGTCAGAGAGGAGTGGGGAGTAAAGCTCATTCTGGCTCCACTTTTGAGTGATTCCAGTGATGAATCTAATTAGCATCTAATATCAGAATGATATTTTCGACAGCGTATAAAGGGCCATAGCCTTGAAGCTGTCGGGTGTCCGTGATAAATTAGACTTTTGACGAGTATGTTGCCAAGCACGTCTCTGCTCTGTCAATATATATATATATATATATATATATATATATATATATATATATATATATATATATATATGACGACTAATTCTATAGTTAAAATCACATCTCTATGCTATTACATTTTGGATTCATATATCCTCCTCTCTGTCTTTAGCTTTCCTATTCGTCCATCTGTTGACCCACATTCCCTTTTGACCTCTTGCTTTCACTGACAGCTGTGGGTCCTCTCTCTCTCTCTCTCTCTCTCTCTCTCTCTCTCTCTCTCTCTCTCTCTCTCTCTCTCTCTCTCCACCCCCCATCCTCGACCATGTGTCATCACAGTGCAGCTCTTTTACTTTCTGTGTCATGCATGTCTGTGTGGTGGTATACCACTCGCCCGCCCCTCCTCGAGAAATGTCTGTGCCTTGGTCCGCATCTCCTGTTGCCTGTCAGCCGCGGTTTGTGGCGCTTCTCGATAGCTTTGTTTACCCTAGACGCGGGTACCAGCAGCTGTTGGACTTCCGAACGGACGTGAGTTTCAACCAGTGTCCAAGAGAGGATCCCACTTAAGACCAGAATGCGTTCGAAATAGAATCCCAGTTATGTTCGAATACGTTCAAGGTGAGAGTCAACGATGGAACATATGTTCTTCATACAATCTTCTGTCTGAATATCAAAGTTGGTGAATACTATTCAACACCTCGTCTGTCCACTGGCATTTTTTTTCCTCCGTAAACTTACGTGTCTGAACTAACCTTGAATTCAGGAGTCTGCCACTAAGAAAAGACTCCTGTCCCTACAAAGAGACTGGCGGTATATCCCACAGGGTAATGGCCATGTCCTTCTTTCTTCAGGCCAGCCTCAAATGCTTTCAGGATCCTAAATATTGTTAAATGTCATTGAACTGAATCTGACGTTGTTGTTTGTACATCTGAGGACGCTGGTTCTACCGAACTGCTCACGAGACTTGGTGTGGTTGGTACTAGTTGAAGCTAGTGGAAGTCTTGTTACTAGCAAATGTCACACTGTCCTTGTCAGCACATCCAGTGCTCCATTTTTAAGTCTTCTTTCAAGGGTGAATAACGTGAGTGAGGTGTACGAGTTATAGCCTTCTTAATTCCCCACATTTAAGTAAGGTCTACTCGATAATCACATTAGATTTGTGTGAATCAAACTTATAAAGCTTTCTCGACCACACATATCCAAGGTATAAAACGTATGACGACGTTATCGTTGAAAAGCCCAGCTCTTGCTGTAGCCTATCTGCTTCCTGTTTGATGTCAATTCTTTTCTAGAATTTGATCATATAAAAACTTTATTTTGAGCCAAACACTTCAAGATAACTGTCTGTAGTCTCCCTGTTCACGACGAACTTTAATCCCACTTCTTGTACAGAATAACCAAATGCACTCGTGTGCTGTCGACCCAACACTACATTCCTCCACATCCTTCAATTCTGCTCCCTCTTCTCTCACTCGATCTGCATCTCGTCTCGACGCAACTTCCTCCATAAACTCAGACTTGGACAGGATATCTCAGTGGGGCAGACGAAAGTTTAGCTTAATGCCTCCAAGACCCAGTTTCTGCCCATCTCTCTGTAGAAAATTCCTCAACTTCCTCTCTCCTTTGACGGCTCTGTAATTCCAACTCT
>NC_092238.1:5533808-5588808 GCF_036320965.1 Panulirus ornatus
GCCCCAACATGTGGAGATTAGAAAGGTGTTGACACTGACGCATTTAGCCTGGCCCTGTGTTAAGACCAATAAGAGACGTAATTCGACTAGCAGATTTAGACATCATTTCAATCCTTGATGAAGCAGTGGATTCTCTTTTCTAGGCATCGCTGCCTCCTGACAGTCGTAAAGTAACCGCATTTCGTACTCCAGAAGGCCTTCACCAACAGAAGGTGCTGCCGCTATTCGGCTTATCTGGCTCGTCAGGAACATTTAACTATTACATGAGAAGCGCTCCAGCCGGCATTAAGGCTTCACAATCTTCATAGACGATGCCCTAGCACACTGTGATGACCTTAGGGGAACATACAACTATATCTATCCTTATGCAGGTGTTCTGCAGTCTCCAACACAATACCTTGACACTGTGAAGTATCAGGATCAAGTCTTTGGTCTCAGTGAAAGTGGTTGTTGCTGCCAGCGCCTGGATAACAAGGTCAGGGGAGAGTTCAACAAGTACCTGAGCAGACTATAGACAAACAAGGCAGACAGGTCTCTTCTTGATCGCCTTGCTTAAGACACATGTTCCAAATCGCTTTCAGTGGGGAGGTCAGGAGAGGGACGCTATTTCTATTATGACGAATCACCTGTTTATGCCAATGACACCATCTCTCTCTGATGTGACCAAAGCGATTCAGCTCATGAACAAAACGCAGCCAGGGAAGTACGAATGCTAGGAACAGACTGTTATGTTTATGCAATGCTCTAATCACACCCAGAGGGTCAAGTCTGCTGTGAACTACACCACAGTCGAGAACGAACCCGTGGTGGTTGTAGGGGCTATTCGAAAATACTTCATCTACCTGTAATGGGAAGGAGTCTACCCTAAGAACCGACTGCGTGGAGTTCTCCTCCAGCAACACCTCACAACACGAGACGGCAAGACCTCCGTGCATCGGGCGCTCTTCCTGCAACAGACCTGCTCGTGCAGCTATATGGCATCAGCAGCAATTATGTCCTACGTAAGCACTTTGCTGCTGCAGATAATGCTGCGCTTACAAGGCTTAAAAAGCTAACGTTATGTGTCAGTCATATTTCTCTCATATACATACGCAGTTCTTACTAATGTAACATTTTGCGAAATAACCTTTCCCGTTATGAATATCATCCCATCCCAGAAATACCCAGTTCTACACCAACTTGACGTCTCATTCGGAGACTTTTACACCCCATTAGTTTTGGGCCTAACGTGTATATATATATATATATATATATATATATATATATATATATATATATATATATATATATATATATATATATACGTGTGTGTGTGTGTGTGTGTGTGTGTGTGTGTGTGTGTGTGTGTGTGTGTGTGCTTTCGCGATGGGTCGAAGACAAATGTATGGCTGTCTTTTCGCAGTCACTGATTTCGATCGCTTACAGTTCGTTATCACCCACACGTCATGCTCCCGCCCCCAACTACCAGACGCGCATCGGTCCTCGCCGACGCCTCCGTCATCGTATACATAAACGAAACGCAGACAGCTTGCCCTTCCCTCCTCCTGGGCGGATGTGTACAGCTGAGCTCAGTCAGTCACTTGGGATACAAGAGCCGATGAGATGAACGGCGGTGGAGCCTTTCCTCCTCCCTGAACTGAATCAGGTCGAAGTTGGAAATGTAAATCCTGCATCTAGTCCTGAGTGTTAATCAGACACGTTGTGGGTAGCCTGTTCCTTCTTTCGTTTCGCATCACGTCCTCACATTGTACCTCAGGGCAGGAACCAGGCTGTCCCGGAATGTAGATAAGGGAAAGAATCACCATAGGATTACATACATAACACTAGCTCGAGTCTATCACACCCCCAGCATGTCAAACCCATCATAATTGTTGCGTATTACATTGGTTCCATGTTCCGAGCTATGAGTTACCATAATGTAATTTATCAGATTGTTAATGAGGGTCAACGTATGGAACGATTTGGCAGTTAGAGAGACTGAATGTAGTACTAAGTATACGTTTAAGAACAGACTTGATAAGGACTTAGCTTCAAGCCCACAACTTACATTATTTGCTTAGCTTCAAGCCCACAACTTATATTATTTGCTTAGCTTCAAGCCCACAACTTACATTATTTGCTTAGCTTCAAGCCCACAACTTACATTATTTGCTTAGCTTCAAGCCCACAACTTACATTATTTACTTAGCTTCAAGCCCACAACTTACATTATTTACTTAGCTTCAAGCCCACAACTTACATCATTTGCGTCTCTTTAGTCACCATGACAATATGGAGGTTATTCTCTTTGAGTCACCTGAGCGTCTTCTAACTTTAACCACAGAAATCTGCGAGTTTCTGATATCTTCCGCTATCATAAAAAGCCTCGAAAGAACCCAATCATCTATTGCTATTTGAATTCCGGTGAATTCCTTTCTGTACTTTTACTCGACAACATTTGGTGCCCCTATAGGGATGCGTGCCATATGAACATATTCAAAGCCTATAGTAACATTTCTAACAGAAGTGGTGGTGGATTTAAAAGGAGCTAAGAGCACTTAAAAAGGAATTCAGACGACAAAAGGCTATTGGATCCTTCTCGAGATCGGGTATGGGAGGAATGTAAGGCCTGTCGATGGTGTAGGTTGGTGTGCTGGTGATTATGGGTGTACAGCGACCGTGTGGCGGCTGAGTGCCTTAGGGAGGAGGGAGGCGAAACGAATCAAGAAATACAATTTGCGGATACATTAGTCTGCCATGATAAACGCGTTTTCTGAAGTACTCATTACGATCTTTGCCCAATGGGATTATGGAATATATATATATATATATATATATATATATATATATATATATATATATATATATATATATATATATATATATATATATATATATCCCGTACCGACTTTTCTATATTGAGTTTTTCTGAACTGAAAAGTTCACTGGTCAAAAAAAAAAAAAAGAAAAAGTTTGGCCAGCCGTTGGCCATCTAGCGGCAGTGGCTTCACCGCTGGTAGACAGGGGGCGTAATCCGGCGGCAGCAAGGGAACCAGATGATTTCTATGGATATATTTCTCTATAGACCCCTCCGGCCGGCGAGACATTCCCGCTGGAATCTCCCCTCATATCTTCCTCCAAATTCATTCTCAACCTAACCCAGAGGGACGAATGAGAGAGAGAGAGAGAGAGAGAGAGAGAGAGAGAGAGAGAGAGAGAGAGAGAGAGAGAGAGAGAGAGAGAGACAGAGAGACAGAGAGAGAGAGAAGAACACACGGACTGTATGAACACCGGGGAACTGGACATCAACGAGACGAGGAACACCTTGTGAAGCATCGAGTCTAACATGAATTGCTCTGACACGGACCACATAGGTCGCCTCCTCGCCCCTCGCCCCTCACCCCACAGCCAACCAACCGCTCCTCGCCTGCCCGCGCGCCCCCCTTGCCTCCTCCCGCCGCGCCCTGGTCTAACAACAGGATCGTGCAATCTCGCAAACCAACGTTATAATGGCTGGGACAAGACAGTTAATGACTGTCATTAGCTTTGCTGATGCCACGTTTAATGTCGGCATGAGGTGGGGTGGCCAGCCAGGGCCCTCCTCCCTCCCCCAGCTCTCTACATATTTATGGAGCATTGTTCAGTATGACACACTAACGGATCCGGGGGGCGGGCCAGGATTCAGTCGATATGTGTTGTCTGGCCATTAATTTGATCAGAAGCTGCCTTATGAAAGAAACCTGCATTTCTTCGACGCTATCAGTATTTCTGGTCTAGTGTTCCCTCGACTTGTGGAGAGGTTTGAAGTCGTACGAGGCTGGAACATAAACCGGACGGAATCTAACCTGTTGAAATTAGTGGTTCCAGACTGGAACATAAACCTGATGTAATTCAACTTGTTAAGATTAGTCTTACGAGACTGGAACATAAACCGGGTCTAACCTATCTTGTTAAATCTGAACTGACAAGACTGGAACAGAAACCGGATGAAACATCAGTTCAGACATCTCGTTCAGTATTTTATTTTCTACCTACGTATACTAAACACAGTTCAGTAACAGCCCATCTTTTTCCCTTGAAAGATCATGTTTTCAAATCATCACACAAGCTGCTCAACGAGAAAAGATCCAGCCATGAAGGCAACTGGAATGGCTGTCGTGGAGTGACGTAGATCATCCCGCTATCAAACTCAACTTCTACGACGAAATACAAGAATAATCGAACCTCCCTCTGAACACACGAGCAGCTCACAGCGTGGCAGTATACTTCAGCGCGACACAGAGCTTTCAGACAAAGAAAGAAGGAAAGGTTGGGGAATATATTTTTTTCCTTCTATATCTCCTCCTCAAAGACAACACAGCTTCAAGGGACGTCTGGGGCCCTTAGGGCGTGACACAAGCTGAGAGAGGATTACCCTGGTATGAGAAGTATCGCCGGAGGGAAAGATTCACCTTTGATATTACCCTTCCATTTTGTTATAGAAAGAGCGAGGCAACGATGTCTCCTTGACGTGGGAACGGAGCGATATATCTACATGGTCTTGCCATATGGGGAACATCCCTCTGTGTTGGTATGATGCGAGGTTGACTAATACCTCGACTTGGTGCGACGTGAGGCATGGGAACACATCCACATGGTATGGTGACAGGAAAGACAATGCAACCACATAGTATACTGTTAGACAGAGCAATACGTCCACGTGGTGTGGTGTCAGAGAGAACAATACGTCCACATAGTGTGGTGTCAGACAGAGCAATACGTCCACGTGGTGTGGTGTCAGACAGAGAAACACGTCCACGTGGTGTGGTGTCAGACAGAGAAACACATCCACGTGGTGTGGTGTCAGACAGAGCAACACGTCCACGTGGTGTGGTGTCAGACAGAGCAACACATCCACGTGGTGTGGCGTCCGACAGGGCAACACGTCCACCTTACCACAGCAACCTAGATTGGATCAGCACATAACTCTAGGGCGCATCTTCTCCCCGGGGTCACACCACTCCACTCTGATCGCCTTGTCTGTTACTAATGCGCGTTTGCATCTCACTCGTCACGGTTATGCTCCTCCTGTGGCTCTTGTGTCGAGCGTGGACCGATACCTAATGCTCCCTGGGGTTTTGGCGAGAGCAAGTGTCCAGCATCACTCCATGAACTGCCAAGGCCACACAAGAGGCAAATTCAGCCACTTCTGCAAACTCTTCAACCTTGTGTGTGTGTCTCTCTCTCTCTCTCTCTCTCTCTCTCTCTCTCTCTCTCTCTCTCTCTCTCTCTCTCTCTCTCTCTCACGTTTTCTATCTCATCCAGGAATTTGTATTGTATTGGTCGAGGCATCATGTACCCGTGTGTGCAGATGGGTTATTAATGTCCATTAGTCCCGTAGGAGAGCTTCCTGAACACACACACACACACACACACACACACACACACACACACACACACAGGATATCCCCAGCAGGCTAAAGGCAGTGAGGATTACGGGAGATATTGTGCCACAAAGACGACGGACTTACAGATATGAAAACGGTGTTTTCCTCCGTTTTGTACGCGCGTCCATCGCTTTTAGAAAAAGAAAGACACAATTTCACACGAAGAAAACATTAATTTTTCTTTCTTTTTTTGGGGGAAAAATCGCACTTAAATTTCAACAGAAGGTTGTTTGTTTATGAAATGGGCATCCATGACTGAACGTTAAACATCTGAAGTTCTGAGACGATTTCCTCTGGACGATTTACAGGAGTGTGAATCGTCTGCATAATCCATAACGTATGACGTCATACGTAAAGCGAAAATCGGGTGAATGGTACGTGCCCGGGATGGTTTAAACGCTCATCACCTGAGATGGTCTTATGATACTGGGGGAGGGGATGGTCTTGGCAACGGAAGACCACAGTGGCAACGGCTGCGAGAAACGTTATCTGCCTACCACACTATATCTATCTATTACGCTTTCTATCTATCTATCTATCTATCCATCCATCTGACGCCGCGGGTAGAAGGTCGCCTGAGGGAGGTAATATCACTGGAGTGTCATCTATCTGAAGGTCTTCCTCACTCCGAAGGAGACCTTCCTTCCCCTGCTACTGATTACAGCTCAGCCTTGAAGCTACGGGAACTCCTGGAAAACGTGTCTCTGGAGTTATATAATGATAATGATAATAATAATAATAATAATAATAATAATGATAATAATAATACAACAATAATAATGATAATAATAATAATAATGATAATGGTAATGATAATAATGATAATGGTAATAATAATAATGATAATTATAATAATGATAACAATAATGATGATAATAATGACAATAATGATAATAATGGTACTGAAAAAACACGACATCCTTCATATCTATCCACGTGACCTGGATCAAGGCCATATTCGACCCTTCTCTAGAAATTAATCTTCCACAGCTTGGGGGGATCTTAAGTCTTAATTCTGCAAGATCAATCAGTCATTTATTTCCCCGGGGTAGACGTACTGTCTTGATTTGTGACAGTTTTGTCTTGGACATGGAGTGGAAATTGGTATGTTAACTTCCATCACTGACTGTCCCAGGGCTTTGGGTGTCCCAGATGTCCCATTTCACACAGTCCCAGTTTCAAGCTTGGGATTCTACCGGGGGGGGGGGTTGACTGACTGAGGGCGTTTCAGATACCCCCTTCAAACAACAGCTATAGACGTAGCTCAACTTTAAGGTATTGGATTGGCTTATTCCTTGACGCCACCGCACCACCCCATTTGTTCCTGTGACCTCATTGCCCCCAGGGGCAGAGGGAGGGAGCTCCTCACCAAGCCATACCACGAACGACTGGTGGTGGTCAGGACTGTGTTCTACAAGTCGTGTGCAGGGCCAACCACGACCCTTTTCTGGCCACCATAACGCGACAACACGCCTCTAAGGAGTCTATAAGTGACGGGTTCTCAAGTTACGGAAGATAACCGGCATCCTTCCCTTAATTTACAGGATCAACGGAGGGGGATCGTATTTTCCCCACGCTAATGAGTAGGTATCCTCAACCTTAATTAAATGGTGCATAATTGAGTGGCTCCACGTTGGTAAAGGCAGTGTTACCTGATCCTTTTAAAACAGTGTTTACAACTCGGAGGATATAAAGGATCCACTGTGCAGATATCAAGCGAAGGAGGATTTCCACAAACATATGCAAAAAAAGAGCGTTCGATTCTCTTTTTTTTTTTTGGGGGGGGGGGAGACGAAGAAAGTTCAGCGGTGTCACAGTTGATATGACGAGTATAGGTAATTCTCGACCCACAGCTGCTACAGGATCGTTTTTAAGACATAGAACATTAGCATTATGACAGGAGTAAGACGTGTAGGCGCGTCTGTCTCCATACAGAACCAACAGAATTAAACTCCGGTTTTCGACAATGGAAAGGTTAAAAAAAAATAAAAAAGAGTTGGAGGCAAAATGACAGATGGGGGTCACCAGTCTGCGGCGTTCTATAGGATACATGAGAGACTCGAAGGAGGTCGATAACGCTTTCGTTACAAGGGCTGGATGGAACGTAAAAGAATAGAATGTTATAACATATGTGTGCATGCGTGTGTGTGTGCGAGAGAGAGAGAGAGAGAGAGAGAGAGAGAGAGAGAGAGAGAGAGAGAGAGAGAGAGAGAGAGAGAGAGAGAGAGAGAGAGAGTTCTACGTCATCACAACTCCTAGAGCGGGCCCAAAACATTTCAAAGGTCGTAAACGAGGTCAAATTCTGTGTCATCTCACGCACATGTCCCCATCGGTCGAAATCGACACACGGCAGCAGATGGAACTGCCATACACACAAGGGGAAACACCCGAGGGTAGGCAGCCAGACTCACTCACACCCCACCATCACCCTCTAACCAAACGGGGAAAAATCAAACTACTTCCTATGGCCAATTAGGGGGTTAGTTGGGGAGGAGGGGGCGACGCAGAACCCTCCTCTCCGTAGCGGGGAGAGGTGGAGTGCTATTCGTGATGGATGTGGTATCTTTATACACCCTGTAGGTCAGGGGATATGTAGCCAGGACTAAGGATGCTGTTGGTAGAAGCTTAAGACATTTTTTTTTCAGCAGCGTTGATGACACAGGAGTGTCTAACCACAGGCCATGATACAGTCGAGGACACAGACGAAAGGTGTTCTTGGTACGAGTAGTCATAGTCGATGGTGTGTATGTTATTCATTAGGCGTTTGAAGAACGCACGCCTGCATTTTCAGCATACGAAACAGTATTTCTCGTATGTCTAATGCACTTTATGATATCTTACTCTAACTAGGTACATAAATGTTGGTCTCTCTCTCTCTCTCTCTCTCTCTCTCTCTCTCTCTCTCTCTTTCTCTCTTTATCTCTCTCTCTCTCTCTCTCACATACACACACACACACACACACACACACACACACACACACATAAGAGTTTAAATATCAGTCAAGGACACTACGTAAATTCCAAATGATTCCCGCCGGGAAATTTGTGGGGAAGTTAGTTCGTTTTTTTTTCCCTCCCCTCATGGACGACAATAAAGTCATCTTGAACATAAAATCATCTGGTAGGAATCTGTCGCCGTCACGCGACACACACACACACACACACACACACTCCAGTGAGTTGGCAAGTAAATGATGTGCCTCTGAACTTTTGGACTTGAAATAAGTTCTCATGACATGCACTCGACACAAATTTCCTTTCCGCCGTTGGAAATAAGTATATATATATATATATATATATATATATATATATATATATATATATATATATATATATATATATATATATATTCCTATGAGTCCACGGGGAAAATGAAACACGAAAAGTTCCCAAGTGCACTTTCGTGTAATAATCACATCATCAGGGGAGACACAAGAGAGAAATATAACAGTCAGTTGATATACATCGAAGAGACGAAGCTAGGACGCCATTTAGTAAACCTATATATATATATCTCCCTGAAGCAGAGCACGACAGGGAGAGCAATGAGGTAGCATCATGAGTGCTAAGTATTTGCACGTCTGCCATGGGTAAGTGCATGAGCGCCACCCACCTTCCCCTTTTGGCTCAGTCAAGCACCCTATAATCATTGTACATTCCTTGGTAATGAGAAATACCTACTGCTCTTTATGGAACATAATACACACCTTACGACCCTATTAAACCTTTCCCATACGTGGAAGTCTTTCTTATAAAGCCTCTTATATTTTACTCTTGTCTCCCTCTTAATTATCAGATGGTCGTTTTCATTTTCGAGTTGGGAGAAAATGGGACGTGGGGTAAAAATGGGGGGGGGGGGGGGGGGGGATGGGACGGGGGGAAGGCGATGAGATGGCTAATTGGTTGTTGTTTGCGCTATCGATTAAAGGAAGACCAATTAAGGCCTCTTATATCAGGCAACTACATCCACCAATTAGACAATCTTTTCACAGATTCTTCATGTTTCATGTATAGTTCCACGTCCACTGACACTTTCACTATGTCTATGGAACTTCTAATGTGACAACGAGATGTCTGAATCTTAAACACAGAAATTGAACACCTGATGTTCCTTCTAATTCGAGGATCACTGGGTGATTTCATTCCCATTGGTACCAATTTCATGAATGCTACCGCTTCTTTCATTTCAATGCAAGTTTTATGAATGCTACCGCTTCTTTCTTTTGAATGCAAGCTTTATGTGATAACTGAATAATAAGCTGATAACTCATAATATGGTGATACGCAATTTCCACGAAGACGGTGCTGTTACGCTAAGCACGCATCAGAACAACACACAACTCTCTCTCTCTCTCTCTCTCTCTCTCTCTCTCTCTCTCTCTCTCTCTCTCTCTCTCTCTCTCTCTCTCCCTCTTTGCCATGCATTACACTTCTCTCAACGGAGAAATACGCACCTGACGAGATATGAAAACTTTGTGGTGTTCTGACTTCTGGACCTTTCCCAGGGAAACTTGACAGTCCTCAGGATCAGGGGGGGGGGGGATCATATGATCTCATGACGCTAGGATCAGGGGGTCATATTCCCTCATGACGCTAGGATCAGGGGGGTCATATTCCCTCATGACGCTAGGATCAGGGGGGGTCATATTCCCTCATGACGCTAGGATCAGGGGGTCATATTCCCTCATGACGCTAGGATCAGGGGGTCATATTCCCTCATGACGCTAGGATCAGGGAGTCATACGCCCTCATGACGCTAGGATCAGGGGGTCATATTCCCTCATGAAGCTAGGATCAGGGGGTCATATTCCCTCATGACAAACTGTAAACTGTGCCACCCTCGAGGTAAGGAGAAGAGGAGGCTATGCTTGCAGTGTGACGACTTGCGAAAGACGTGAAACTTCTGAAACACGAAGAAAATCAGCGTCTTCGCCTTTTAAAGCTGAGAGGAAGTCATTTGCATATATAGCCCTGCAGACGCATGGCGGATCTGTGGCAATAAGAGGAAAGGTTTTGTTTCCTACATATCCTGTCATGGAAGCTGTCTATCTCCACAGAACACTGCCAACCTCAGCCTCCAGACATATATAAAAAAAAAAGAAAAACTCTTTCACACATTTTCTTTTCTCACTCTGAAAACCATTCCATATTCCCGATCATCTATGCTACAACGGAGATCCTATACCAGTGCTCTTCTGTCGTCCAGGTACATCACTGGCCTTATGCCAGGCTTTTAGAGTCCTATCATGTTTGATTAACCAGGCGTCCGCCCTTCCGTCGATCCTTCATGATCCGCGAGAGGAGTTCCTTCCTTTTACACACAAGTGTCGGAATTTCCAGATACAGTTCCTCAGCCGGAGGTAAGAAACAGACCCTTGGCGCCATTGGGCTGGAGTCTTTCGTCTCTTTAGTAAACCACATCCAGATGTACGTCGACCTCCGTCTCTTAAAAACCTACCAGTCGTATAAACCTGGTCGAAAAATGGACGTTGAGTAAATGCCAAAAGACGAACTGGAAAACATAATCCATCAAGTCTGGAAACATCAAAAATCTCCTAAACCTGTAAAAGGTTATCTTAACTCTTAGGTAATCCGTCTTCTCATCCCTGGTCTCAAGAACCAAACACTTCATCACTGTAATCTAATCCTGCGCCAACAGCATTCGAGCCTAATGTAGTAGTCTTCCACATACAACACTCCTGGATCCTTTCCAGGTAAGATTGTTCGTGAACATTCCACTCCAAACGATAACAAAAAAGATTCACGTTTTTGATTGAAAAATCAACCGAAACCCAAAAGCAATCTAATGTAGGTCCTCCTCTTTCCAAACCACTTTATATGAGCGCCTCAATTTTCCTCAACCTATTTAAAGAAGATGAAGTGGCCTCGTGTGATCGCGAGAGGAGCAACACCACCCAATCGTCGTCGGAGAACAGGTGTTGGAAGCAGTTACCCATTCCCTGAGGACCTCCTCCTTACAGAACGGCTCGAGTATTCAGATGAGCTCTGCGACCACCAAACATCTGAGACAGGATGAGAGTACTCGCCTGTTGAGACGGAGTGCTACTTAAATGCCACTCTAGAGGGTTGAGAGTCACTTATAGTAATAGGATCCTCTACCCTAAGGTATTTCCTACACAATGTTATTCCTTGTACATCTCTCCGTTGGGATGTTATCTTCGGGGATGGCATCATCTATATACCTACATTGCTACGCAGGCTTGATGCGTGGCTCTCCAACACGGGGTCGGCATCTCCTCCCGATATATATATATATATATATATATATATATATATATATATATATATATATATATATATATATATATAATACAACTTTTAATTCCATTACCCCGGGACCCCATTTTATGGGGCTTCTGCAGCTTCAAGACTGCGCGACAACAGAGAAATGAAGGAGGTGTTCTCTGACAAGATTGTACTCCTCATTATTGGTGGAGTACGGTGACACCAATCTAACTATCTATCTCTCTATATCCATCTATCTATCTATATCTATTACACAGAGGACTTCAAACAGCTTCTCTGACTGTAGGATTCGAACTGCCGCCAATAATGTGGGAGCTAAGGTATGTTAGACACGACCAATGTAAATTTGGAGCTCATCATACGAGAAACGTTCACTCGACCACAAATCATCGAACGTCCTTCGTCTTGGATAAGCAAGCAACGGGGGTCCTCACTGACCATTTCCCGTCAACCACAACAACCAACAACAACTTGTAGCTAATTCTAACCGGAAGACTGTGTGCTGCACGTCTCGAATCACAACTCGCGAGTTCATAGGTTTTCAACTCTTGCTCTTGGCATAATCTGCGAAGACGTTCACCAGCTCATTCGAACCCGTGTTGTCTTTCCTTCCACACACACACACACACACACACGAGTGTGAGGGACCCGACCCTCATTCGTCATACGAGGTGTACATGATCATCATCTGGCCTCTAATGGCCACTACTGCTGGAGTGGAGGTTCACATCTTCCCACGAGGCTGCGTTACAGGTCATTCGTTTCCAGTTGACCTCGGGATAATCACAGCTTAATGACACCCACACGCCTCAGATTTTTACCTTTATTTCTTCCTTTACGAGCGTGAGCTGCTGAGCCTATCGTAAACTCAGGAAATTAGTTGAAACAATCAAAGATATACGTGGTCTCTGGGCAGGAGTGTTGACTACTGCACCTTGAGCCAATAGGGACGCCCTTACTCACACACACACACACACACACACACACACACACAAGACACACAAAAGACACACACACACACCTATCTATCTTTCTATCTATATTGACATTTCTTTCTGTATATAACTGTTGTAGAAAGGAAAACAAAAAGCATTGCGTCACACTCATGAACGACACTGCAGCAGTTAAGAAGAATAAAGAAAAGAATGTTCAAATGAAAACAAAGCCACGGAGAACATGTTACAGTTTGGATACGGAGGTTCTCCGGGAATATTCAATATATTAGCGAGGGTCTTATGAGTTAATGAGGGGCGACTGGTGACAGTGATATAAACAAGGGTGTTCACTGTACGTATGCGATGACACGTCCTCCAATCATACGGCCGAGTTAATGTGGCATTTTCTTCCGTCTAAGGCCTTTAAATATCACTTTTAACGTAACTGACCTCATTTTCGAAGAATAAGATTGGCATATTACATAGAAACATACAAACCTCCAATAGCCAGGATCGAACCCGGGACCCCGGCGTAGCAAGCGGGAGCACTACCGCTAGACTATGATCACCCCTAACAGCAGTGCTCCCGCCTGCCACGCACGGGTCCCGGGTTCGATCCTGGCTGTTGGAGGTTCGTATGTTATATGGAACTGCGCGTTCATATGCACTATATAAACGTACATTACATAGTACGAATTACGGGTGATACATTAGAAGAACCAGTTACCATAAAGAACCTTCAATTCTAATATGCCTTGTAGTTTAGGAGAATATTATATGATTTACATTATACTTCGGCTAAGTCCCCCCCCCCACTACTACTGCTATAATGGACCCCCCCCCCTCATCCCCAGGAAAGGTCAAGTAACTGAACTTGGATATACGAAAACTAAGAACTTAATTCAGGGTTACGTAATACTCAAATGCAAGGTTTGATTTATGCTGAAAGTGGGTAGATCCAGCCTACCAAAGACGATTCACTTACGATATATTTAGGCTTTAGTTTATTTTTCTGACGTCAATAAGGTTGAAAGACATCATATATATATATATATATATATATATATATATATATATATACATTAAGATTGTGAAAAATCATAAAAATTTGAAAAGGTATCAAACAGTTTTTTCTTTTCTTTTCGTCTGTGAGAAAAGTTCGATAATAATGAAAGGTAAAACCACGAATATTTGCCAAACAGCGAGTACTTCTCTTTCAACCCGTGAGTTCGCCTCATTAAAATTGAGTAGCTTAGGCGAAGCCACTCACCGCAGAAGAAAAAAAATTAAAGATTAAAAATTAATGGTCACTTCAAAATAGGAACCTTTTATCACAGAATCTGTACAAAAATTTTTCTTTTTTTTTTTCAAAAATTCAAAATCGCTCTCATAAATGTTTCACTACATGGAGTCAAAAAGAGACGGGGTCTTACTCACGAAAATCATCTCACATACTAATCAACATTTTGAGTTCCTTTGCGAACCTGATCATCCGTGTCTTTAGTAAACGTGGCCATCAAAGAGAGCATTATCTACCTGAAACTAAATATCAATAACACCCTTGACTATATATATAAATATAAACAAAACAACATCGGGGTTTATTTCTAAAGCTAATCGTCAGAAACACCGGAAGGGTGTGGGGGGATGATGCTAGTTCAGCCAATATTAACCGAGCAACACACTCTTATATTCACAGACAGCGTGGTATGGGTCGGGGTTAATCCCATAATGAATATAATCTCACGGATGATTACATAGACGAGGGAGGGAAGGTGGGGAGGTGGGGGGTTGTTGGAGGAAAAGGCCACGTGCCTTCAAATTACATTATGTGTTTGGTAGGCCGCGAAAAATAACCTAAATATATATACATATATATATATATATATATATATATATATATATATATATATATATATATATATATATATATATATATATATAGAGAGAGAGAGAGAGAGAGAGAGAGAGAGAGAGGAGGAAGGGAGGGGGGAGACTCATCTCTACCACCGCGCCACTAGAGCAAGAGAGAGAGAGAGAGAGAGAGAGAGAGAGAGAGAGAGAGAGAGAGAGAGAGAGAGAGAGAGAGAGAGAGGGGAAGTGCCGGACAACATTGCTATCACTCAAGGCCCTCGTTGGAGACATTAATCACCCACCGATGATGAACTATATCTGTTTGTCACACAAATTAGAGTTAATGTTGTTGGTGCATTGCTGCATTCTGAGTTTAATTTATCATTTACATTGCTCTGCATACTTTTTCATGGAAGCCTTAGTGTATATATATATATATATATATATATATCATAAACCATTGATGCCCGGCTCACACTCCATGAAATACTTCAGTATATGCGAGTCAAAGAAGGTATCCTAGCGCCACCTCACAAACGAGGGAAACGACGAACATGTATACCAAAAAAAAAAGAAGGAAAAAAAAATATTCTCAACATGAGATTATCAACCTGAAATGAAGGCAACACACTGCCTTCTAAAAGCACACTGGATTATCCCCCCAATACGGACATACGGAGACCCGGAAGTACACGAGAGCAGAGGAGAACCCGAATCTATAATATCAACCAGAGATGGACTTCGGAGTAGCCATCTCCAGCACCATAAACACACCTGAAGTGCGTCAGCGAACGGTGAACTGAATACGTGTTTACAGCGGCGGCAGGAGCGGAGAGTGGATAATGACACACGCGCACACACACACACAACCCCTCGTTACTGGTGTCTACAAAGAGGAAAATCATATAGCATTACCTTTCAAACTGAGCGACAGGGACGTCAGCGGAATGTATATTACGTCCAGGACAAACAGAAATAACGGGAAGGAGTTAGGGGAAGATTTTTTTGGTTTGACGTCTTCAGTTCAGGATGACAACGCAATGCAATTGTTGGGAATATAGTGTGTGTGTGTGTGTGTGTGTGTGTGTGTGTGTGTGTGTGTGTGTGTGTGTGAAGCTTTAAGTACACTTCTCGGAGACTTGATTCTCAATGTTCGGCTTCTATTTCGGTACGTTGTGCCCTTACGAGATTTGAACTTTAATCATTATTCTCTATTCATGGCCAATCAGCCACTATTCCCATCCACTGTGAGGTGAAACTGTGTTAGAAATCTTTGTGAGGGTTCTATCAAACGGCACATGACCTCCTGGGATCATAGTAAGGCATCAACCCGCTTCGCTCTCACACTGCGGAAAGAAGTCAATCAGGCTCGTTACAAACGAACGGTTTCGTCTTGAGGCCCTTGACGAGAATCGTTAAGCGAGAGAGAGAGAGAGAGAGAGAGAGAGAGAGAGAGAGAGAGAGAGAGAGAGAGAGAGAGAGAGAGAGAGAGAGTGCTCTGAATGTTTCACCATCTCTCCGTCTCCATTCGGTGGGTCATGTGAGATTTCGTATCAGTTTTCTGTGTCAGGCTACGATAAGTGATGGATTGATTCCCACTACAGGATTTAAGTCCTTTTTTGTTTCATTAGTGATGTTCCACTGGAGAATGTTCAGTCCTATTTAACTTCCCTGAAACAATATGACTTACAAGAACTTAATGATTTCAATTTTTATTCCTTTTTTTATTTTTCCAATATTCACGGATTAAAATCATCAGACCCCTTGTCGAATTACTGAATGCCAATAGAGTGATTTAAACATGTAGATGGACATTGACAAGGTGTTCTCTGACAGTTAAGGGAACGGAATTACTCTATCAAACCTAAGGGAAAAAGGTTTTGGAACCTGAGCTGTTCCTTCACTTGCATATACGGATGACCAAAATGGCTTAAGGTCTTAGCCTTAGCTTCATTATCTCGAACCGAGTCACTGTTACTCCTAATTAATGGACTAATTCATGGGGTTAATGGACCAAGTTTTAATGAATTAAGTCCTTGTCTGTAATGAACCCTCAAGATTTCCGATCATTATCTCTGCACTTGGTAAGATAAGAACTTATCAAAGTAAAGATCATATGTTCTCGAATAACAGCAAATTTATTTCCGAAGGTTTTTGCCATACGAATCAAATATATTCATAGTTTATAAACGTATGGATTGGGGTTAAGAAAGTGATTTCGAGAGGCTTAGGACGAACACGACCGTCGTAGAAACTGTGTGTTTAAGTCGGTGGCAAAAGACTGTGTGTGTGTGTGTGTGTCTGTTCTCGTGGCCTATACTCACAAGACGTAAAGGACATACATCAACCATCACTGGACTGTTCAAAGCCTCGACTTCAAGGTGCTGAAGTGTGCAATACGTTGTATATCACTCTTACCTTAAAAAAGAAGGTTGATCTCAAACTGCCTGGAACTCACACTGTGAGATCAAACGATGGCTTACAAAACAACACACACACACACACACACACACACACACACACACACACACAGCTACGGGTACACCGTGATGTGGAGGGATATGTAACAATCCCTCAATGGTAAGGTGTATAGCAACAATACTCTATCCTAATCTAAAAGCCCGTGAGGTTAATTGCCCTACTTAGTGCAAATCTAATCCAATCGTCACACTGAATTATCCCCTCAAAAGCTTCTAGTTCTGCACTCGTCCCTTCCCTCCCTCTCCCTCCACCTTCAGTCGCGACAGACCAATTTGCCACACTAAATGAATTTTCGTTTCATTACGACGTAAATTAGCTTGGTAACAGCGTTCCTCTAAGTTCCCGGCTACAGCCGCTGCTCACAAATAATTTCCCATTTTTTTATGAACAATATCGACCAATGGGTTAGACCAGACGATGGTAATGGGTCACAATGTCTCAAAGTGGAAGAATAGACGAAGTTATCATTATGCACAATCAACGCTTGATATAAGACGGGGGATACAACCCATATAATATATATATATATATATATATATATATATATATATATATATATATATATATATATATATAGCAAGCGACTTGGGTCTGGGAATCCTCCACTCTTGTATTACAATTTTCTAAATGCAGGATCTTAGAACAAGGAGCCAAGTGAAGATTTTCTCCTCGAAGTTTCATTCGTCTGTTCCTCAAACCTGCCTAACAAGTCTCCCATACTGTCAACCAGCCTCTAAGGGAGGATAAACAGTTGGGTTGACTGTGGGCCGAATACCGCGTCCAGAATTCGAAACCGGGCGGGTCCGTGCTTGAAATCATTGTCAACAACGCTAGCCACTAAACTACCGAATTTCATAACTGAGTTTCACACTTGTTGAACTAACTAATATACACGTATCATATTTCTTATTCCATCGTTACATAAATGCCTTTAACTTCCTCTTTCGTGTTGATTCCCTATATAACTAAGGAAGCCCCTTGTATTCCATGGCAATACAATTATTACTGGCTTAATGCCAAGATAAACAGGATCTAAACTGTTTGGGGGGATTCTACGACCTTTTCTCCCCCCCCCCCCCCCAGCAGCAGAAACGACTTCACGACATCAAATCATTCATTTGAAAATACCCGGTAATGCTCCAGGCTCGCAAGGAACTTTTGAAAGACAACGTTGCCTCTGAGTCTCCCTCCAAACTCATTTTCCCAGCATGGCAAGGCTGGGTAATGGGTGGGTGGGGGGAAGCCACGTGCGACGGGCTCCAGTAAAAAGTCGGATGAGGTTACAGACTCGCCTTCGTCAGTCTCGTGGCGTGCACGGGGCCTCACGCTTGGCCCTTGCACGTTCACGATGATAATGATTATTAACTATGATAATGATAAGTTATAATGATAATATTATTCATGACAATAGCAACAAGAACGACAAGTAAAATATTGATAATTATAGTAATGATTATGATAATGATAACAATGATAACAATAATAATAATAATGACAATATTGATAATAATAATAATAATAGTGATAATAACAACGACAACAACAATAATAATAATAATAATAATAATGATTAAAATAATAATAACAATAATGATAATAATAATAATAATAATAATAACAATAATAATAACAATAACAATAATGCTAATAATGATAATAACAATGAACAGTAATAATAAGACTGATAATAAGAGTAATAACTATACTACAACTACTTCTACTACTACTACTACTACTACTACTACTAATAATAATAATAATAATAATAATAATAATAATAACGCTGGTGATTTTGTTTGTGTTTGTGTGTGGCAAAAGTGGACCAATGAGGTATAAAGACAATCAGATCTTTAAAGACAACATCCAACCCTGTACCTAAAACATCCACCAACGTACCTAGAACAGCTGGCTATATACCCAAAACAGCTGGCACTCTACTTAGAACAGCTGGTTCTTTGTCTAGAGCAAAAAAAAAAAAAAAACGGCCCAGAGCAACTGTCGTATTTAGTTCTATATGTATTAGAAAAAAAACCTGCTCCCACCGTATACTGATTATATATATATATATATATATATATATATATATATATATATATATATATATATATATATATATATATTCTTTCTTTTCTTTCACACTATTCGCCATTTCCCGCGATAGCGAGGTAGCGTTAAGAACAGAGGACTGGGCCTTTGAGGGAATATCCTCACCTGACCCCCTTCTCTGTTCCTTCTTTTGGAAAATTAAAAAAAAAAAAACGAGAGGGGAGGATTTCCAGCCCCACGCTCCCTCCCCTTTTAGTCGCCTTCTACGACACGCAGGGAATACGTGGGAAGTATTCTTTCTCCCCTATCCCTATATATATATATATATATATATATATATATATATATATATATATATATATATATATATATATATATGTTGAGAACACCTAAACAACCCAGGTGAGGCTCATTTGTTAAATTACCTTTGGCCAAAGCAGCTTATCATTACGATCGACCACTCTCACAGAGGCGGGCTATTGGTACATTTACAATCATTTCATCATATATGAGAGGCCTGTCCGTCAACATTTTTCACCAGTATCCAAAAAAAACAGTTGCATATATTATATTAAAGTACTTTACAGAACGGCGCATATATTATATGAAGTACCTGAGACGGCACATCTGCAACGCAAACAATCGTGGACTAGCAATTTACCTTAACATAATAAAGTCTTCACCCCCCCCCCCCCCCCCCCCCCACCCCCAACACCGCCGCCGTCGCCCCGTTTTCTATCACAGCCTATCGTCAACGTCGAATGGTACATTTGAACGGCAACAGTCGAAAATCCTTACCTCGATCCTTCGTAAGCCAGCCGTCGTCTTGGAACACTCCGTCCTTGCGTTATCGACGCTGGACACCTCCTCACTCCTCCGTGTTCTGTAGCTCTTACGAAAACAACGTTATCACCTATTAGCCAACGCGCACGCGCAACATCCCGCGGGCACCGGGAACACTTCGCGGAAGAAAACACGGCGTCAGTTGTTTACGAAGAGAGAGAGAGAGAGAGAGAGAGAGAGAGAGAGAGAGAGAGAGAGAGAGAGAAGGGTCCGCCACCTCGCACTCACAGTGACCAACCACACACTATATGCCCCTGACGACAGTTGACGGTACTACCACCCTCCATTGCTACACAGGATAACTTTTCAAAACACAACACGATCAATTACAGACGACTAATGAAATGTAAAAAAACCCAAAAAACTCCTCCTAAATAACCCCCAAAGGCGCCCTATAAGATGATAATGACATTACATCATATCAAGAGATGGAAAAACAAACACGAAAACTTATTTCATTAGTGACGTGTTGGCAACTTGTCTTTAAAGCGGGGGGGGGGGGGGGGGGGGGGGGGCGCTCCTCAAACTGCCGCGTTGAGCAAACCAGCGAAGTGGGTGAGCGAGTCGTGATGACCACCTTGCTAACGACGGTCAAAATGGGAGAGGTACGATGACACAGGTGATTCTAAATCTATTTCTAAACCGTCTCTCAACATACGAACTCCAATGAAACTCCCTATACACTAAATCTATTTCTAAATCGTTTCTCAACGTACGAACTCCAATGAAACTCCCTATACACTAAATCTATTTCTAAATCGTTTCTCAACGTACGAACTCCAGTGAAACTCCCTGTACACTAAATCTATTTCTAAACCGTTTCTCAATTTACGAACTCCAGTGAAACTCCCTATACACTAAAATCTATTTCTAAACTGTTTCTCAACATACGAACTCAAAAGAAACTTTCTATATATCTAATCATGCGAGTGTTGTTATACTATGCCTCTCAAACCTACCGAGAAAGTATATCAAACATATAGACGAGGGGGCAGGAGAAGATATCAAATTTATGATATACGCTGGGAGAGTATACTAAGCAGTATACTAAGCATATAGACAGGGGGAGGTGGTATTATATATTCGTTAGGGGAGGACATATTAAGCATATAACGTAGACTGAGGAGTAGATATAATACTCATATATACGCTAGGAGTGTACATATTACACATATAACGTAGACCGTGGAGTAGATATTACACTCATATATACGATAGGAGTGTACATATTACACATATATCGTAGACTGTGGAGTAGATATCACACTCATATATACGCTAGGAGTGTACATATTACACATATATCGTAGACTGTGGAGTAGATAATATACTCATATGTACTTTAAGGGAGCACATATCAAACACAGCGTAGACTGAGGGCGTAGATAGATTCACTGCATTGTGTACACAGGGGCGTCCATATTATACGCATGAGTACCCACTGGGGAAATGCGTATTAAACGTGAGATATATAATTAGGGGAAGATATCATACGTGTGGTATAGACTCGGGGGTCCTTGTCATACATATATAATGTTGATTTGGGAGTGGAAATTTCGAGTACGAAATACAATGACGGTCGGTAGCGTACTACAACGACTGGCACTGTACTACAACGACCGGCAAAGTACTGAGAGAGAGAGAGAGAGAGAGAGAGAGAGAGAGAGAGAGAGAGAGAGAGAGAGAGAGAGAGAGAGAGAGAACCTCACTGTCTTCAGCAAGGCTTCATACTTTGGCCACCAATATCCTCTGTCAGACCCCGTAAATGTGACTTAGTCTTGCAGGGTAAGCTGAACCTTTCAAAACACCTCGCGCTCATCTGCAGGCAACGCCACCTCCTTGCTCTCCTCCACACCCATTGGGCCTTGTTTCGGATCCTTGACTTACCTAGGTGTAGCATATCTATATGACTCCATCATCCACCTATAATCGACTACCGTGTTTAACACGATCTTATCAAAGGATCTCGGATAATACATTAGATATTCTCCCTTTATCAGTTAGTTACGTTGATTATTCTTTTGAAATATAGGCTAATTCATCTTTTTTTTTTATCTTTTTCTTTAAGACAGATACTGTTCTTAGACATCCAAGTGATTACCTTATCAATTTTTCAAGGGATTCTCATCTCTCTGGGTACATACGCCTCCACTCCACACACTCCAGCAGTCTTCCTTGTCAAAATCCGTAACTGACGTCGCGTCTTCCTCTCTCATTTGCAGGATGGGTCTGGTGGGGTCCAGACCTCCAGCAATCTTCATGTGACGTCTCGTTTCTCATCCATGAAGGATCATGGGAGACATGGCAGGTGTTTCCATCCCATGGTCTCGTCCTGTTGTACAGACTGTCGATTCAAATTCTAAATGCAACATAGGTTTGTGAACCTTTTTCTCTTTGCATGAAAGTGATCTAATTTGTTCTATGTAGCTTCTATGCCTGAGATGATGGCTTTAGATTGTCTTATAAACTGCAGAGTAAAAACTTCATACTTGGGCTGTCATTCATTTACAAGAATTATTGCAAAAGGTGTTTTTCCCAGCTTCAAATCCTTGGGCCCACCACCTTCACCATGCTCACTCTCACGTACCCTTTCTATGCATCATAATGATCACATTAAGTTTCAAGAAAGACTATAGGAAAATCTAATCTATAGAAGGGGCTCTATAGAAATCTATAGATCCCTTTGTTGGGTCTGAAGGCATATATATATATATATATAGCTTGCAGGAGCGGCGGAGGCTTGACGCGAACTTCTTCATGGCATCAGAAGTTGGGTGTGAGGAGAGGCGTTAACACTGACGCTTCGAGCAAACAAGCGGTACTTCATCTTTACTCTCTATTCCCTGGAGGGTGACCGGCGTGAACCCTCCCTCCCTCCACCCCGTGGTAACGCCGGCTACTGATGATCGATACAGGAGATGATGACTCGTGGTGCCTCATGGCAATGGGTCTTCAGGACTGTTCAGATTCATGAGTGAGGTGGTTGAGGAGACCCTCATGGCAATGGGTCTTCAGGGCTGTTCTGATTCATGAGTGTGGTGGTTGAGGAGACCCTCATGGCAATGAGTCTTCAGGGCTGTTCTACTTCACTGTGGTAGAGATGGCTCAGGGCCCATGCTTGTGGCGGTAATGAGGAAGGATTTACGACAATCATTGGTGGATAATTTAACCTCATGATAGGTAATTATATTATCTAATAGCATTCCTTCCTCCTCCAGCCTGATGCTGACGAGGATCCGGACATGAGAAACAGACAGAAATGGATAGTACCTCACTGCCAACGACTGAAAGATAACTTTCTATTACGCAAACGGTGTCACAGCACTCATTCTACTTCTTGGAAAAGATTCCTCATTCGAATCGTATATCAATCATTTTTCTCCCCGGTTTTGTCTCATCAAGTCATTTGTGACTGTTGAACGTATCGCTACAGACTGCCACTTTCTCGCCAGAGCTTGAGCTAATTACGTAAAATTCAACTGTCATAGTGAAAGGTATATGTATGTTCGTGATGTACCCCTGGATACGTTCGGATTCTAAGCGCCTTGCAAACCTAAGGTCCGGATCTCATTGAGTCTATTCAATCGCATGAAAAATCGTGCCCAACACTCTTTTGTGGCTTTATCTCAAAACTTCTAAACCGGTTTGATGAAGTTCGTTCCTCAGATATTGCCAGCTGGGCAAAACAAGAGCCAGACAAATTTCTTCATCTGTCTTTGTCACGTATGACGTGACCTCAAGCCTGTGGTCATTCTTCCCTGTAAGACGTCCAGCACAGGAGGGCTTTGCTGTAGAGACATGCTTTTGTGATTTTTTTTTCTTTTACATCTAATCCTAATTCATTAAATCAGATAACTGGCCTTAATTCATTGACACACACACACACACACACACACACACACACACACACACACACACAATCACATCAAAAGAAAAACGGCATAAAAAGGAAATATCACCGAGTGTGATGAAAATTCACAGACAACAGATGACGCTCATGAGCGACTTTCAGACGAGGACATATTTGCATACAAACATTTCCTCTGAACACAGAAGCTTTGCAGACCTCCTGCGGACAACACAGAACAGCCACACGCTGGACCAAACATCCCCCAGACATCATCACCTGGCAGTAAGGTCTCCTCATTACCAACAGGTTAACACCAAAGTTACACTGGCGCTTCCTCTGTCGAAGTATGTTACGTCCTCATTTCACAGTTCCTTTACACACACACAGAGCCACTGAGACTTGTATATTCCCTTATACCATGGTTATACCCGGCTGGCGGAGCTGTTGCTCTGAGTGATGTCCTTTAGTTATTGACATTTCAGTCATGGGGACTTTTATAGACATATTGAGTGGCGACATTAAGACGATTCCCCATCTATAATGCTCCTCAATGGAACAAAGAGGACGAACCTAATTCAGACGCAATCCCTGGGGAGCCTCCATACGTATCTTTGGCCCACGTAAAGTTATCATACACCCAAGTGTCCTTCATCATGTGGGTGTGACAAGCATGGGCACTCCTCCCCCTCAGTCTAACATTAACCCACTGTCGAGTATGGCTTTCCCTCCCTCCCTCCCTCCCTTCACTCTAACACTTACCCACATGGAGGCGGCAATGGCAGTCCTATGCCGCTCGGCGGTTCCCCTAGGAGACGAAATGACTTCAAGATTGCAGTCGGCTCTCTGTGGATGTGTTTACGACCTCGCAATAACCTGGATTACTTCACAAATTACTGCATATGAAAGCCACTTCGGTGTCATCAGCGAGGAGAGAGAGAGAGAGAGAGAGAGAGAGAGAGAGAGAGAGAGAGAGAGAGAGAGAGAGAGAGAGAGAGAGAGAGAGACGGTAGCGAACGCGCACACACACACACACACACACACACACACACACACACTCACTTTTCCCGCCGATCTCTCTCTCTCTCTCTCTCTCTCTCTCTCTCTCTCACACACACACACACCCTCCCAACTGAGAGTCTTAGGGTCCGAAACTCTGCCAGCGATCAATATATAGCTGCAATAAGCTCTTCCTGATATTTTTCGCTTTTACTGAGGGTGGAGGGAAAAAGAGAGAGAGAATGAAAATAACGATTGAAAGATATCAGATTCAGGAAGAGAGGGTCATTGAGAACGTAACTCAGGTGAGATGTAAGGATCTGATATAATATGATATATATAATATAGTAGTATAATATGACAATGTAATATAATATGATTATATAATATGATGAAAAAATTAGTTGGTAATGATTATCATAATCATCATCGTCAACCGTTTCTTCTGTTATATTATTATATCATATGTTATATAATGCAAGCTTTCCACTTGCACCAAGAGAGACTGGTGACTAATTTAATGTCACCAGTACCAGTATAACCTTCCCACAGGCACCAAGAGAGGTAGCAATTACACCAATAAGCAAGGATTTTGCGTCTACGATGACGTCATCTGACTCAATTTCCATTTGGTGGCCTTACCTTTTCATAGCATTAAAAATAGACTATCTCTCCAGGAATCTCAGACACGCTAAAGTGTGTATGTCTTTGACACTACTAAATGTGTATGGATGACTTTTCAGCGCTACAAAATGCTTACCACAAACACCATTGCGGAATGTATGTGAGTGGAATTGATGCTATGAATGGTTTGAAATAAACACTGGTGTTCCTCATGGTTTTTAGTTGTCACCACAGTTATTCATCGTCTTCACGGACGATGCGTCACTTGAAATGGAAGCGAGGAGGTGGCGGAGGTGAAGAAATGGGGACTGTATTACCGTTGGAATCGTCAAATACAAGAGGAAATTGTCCAGAAAAGTGTGTTGTGAGTGTGTGTGTTCGCTGCAGTCTCTCTCAAGTGCCGTACTTTGTGAAGTAACCTTCGTTATCCCTGGGACGTCAACACATCCACAGGGAGTCGGCTGCGATCTTGAAATGACATTGTCTTTTAAGGGAAGCACCGACCGACCGACCGGCGAGCCTTGAACGCGAGGGCTTGCTTGTGGGAGCCAAGTGGTCCCTGTGCGTCGCACTGAACGACCAACGGTGCACTGAGGCAGCAAACTGAGGAACATGGCAAGATAAAAGGCCAGCCCCCTAGCGGCGGTTTTGCACACTATACCTAGCATGCATGATGGTACAAACTGGTCACGAGCGAGTCACTAATTCGCCACTTGTAGCCACTGGTTAGCATTGTGGACAAGCCTAGCATAAGGGATAAGGATCAGACCTCAGCTCAAAAGGTAGTGAAGAAGATTCAGCCGGGAGTAAAGTCGAGCAAAGGCAAAAGAGTTGGAGCTGTGTATGAAAACAATGGTGAGTGTGAAGTAATATGAGGCGTCATCTATAATGCACACAGACGAAAGTTTTTGTGAGGATGGTATTGGCCGCGCAGAGCATATAGGCCAGAGAGATACATAACAGGATCGTTGAAGTTAGAATGAGGAGAGAAAGACAGGTTGAGGAGAGAGAGGGAAAGACGCAGTGAGACACTTGCTAAGTACCAGGATACATTTCAGAGGAAGATACGAACGAGACAAAGTAAGGAACGGTTGTTGATGGCTGCATCATCTTATGCACGGAGTGGCGGTGCAAATGAAGGCAATCAATTGGTTTCACCTGGCGCATCAACTGAGCTTTGCAACGGTAAAAAGAGGCGAAGCCCTTTCGAAAAGTTTGGATGTCAGTGAGTCACGGTATCAATACGAGAGGCGGTATGTACATAATCCACCACGCGGAGATAAGGATGGAATTAATGATTGTAGGGTACAAAAAATTTATGTTAAGCCTTAACTTACGTTTTTCAAGGAGTCAGTAGCACAAGACTATCAGACTGAGGGTTGAGGAGATCTTATTTTGCATTATCGTTCTGTATATTTTGATTCAATCACTTTACTCTGTCTCGTATCAGCTGATCAATTGTACTACTCACTCTCGTGTCAGCTATCCTATCACTCTCCTCATTCCCATGTCAACTATCTTATCATTTTGCTAGTCTCATGTCAACTACATTACACCTAACTATACTTTCTTCTCACTCCTCTGTCCGTGTCTGTCATCATTATCATAAAAAAAAAGGGACCATGGAGACTAAAACTTCTCCTTGCGGTACGCCAGCGAAAAACCTCCTCCTTTCTTTAACACGGTTCTATCTGATGCCATATTCAATAACCTTGTACTGGGGGGAACAAAAAGAAAATTCTTCACTTCGTTTTCCTCGCTCGTTTACTTTTGCTATCCTAGTTCGCTACTGTACCTGTTAAAAAGCCTGGAGGTCGCTTTGTCCAAAGCTTTAACAAAGTCGAGAGGGTAAAAAAAAAAATGACCCAGCGTGTATATCCTCTTTCCCTGAAAACGTTTTGAACTGAGAACTAAGCCTGTGTAATTTTACGTGGAAATGTTATTAATCATATCTTTCAGGCTATGTGTATTTTATTTTCTTGCATCCCGCTCGACAAATATGAATTACGTGCGGGTGTCAGTTACTGAAGTATTGTCAAGTTGTATATATATATATATATATATATATATATATATATATATATATATATATATATATATATATATACATAATTCGATTTTATTATTTGTAATAAGATTTTTCTGCAAACGCATTTACGAAAATATGGGGGTGTAGAAAATATTCTGAGAGAGAGAGAGAGAGAGAGAGAGAGATAGAGAGAGAGAGAGAGAGAGAGAGAGAGAGAGAGAGAGAGAGAGAGAGAGAGAGAGAGAGGACAAGAGCGTGCGTTCCACCCCAACAGACACCATTTCACAGCCAGGGCATGGTGCTGGCTGTGCTCTGGGAAATGTGAAATTTACGAATATAGTTTTGGGAAAAATAAATATTTATAAGCTCTTCAATGGGTGGCGCGTGATCCTCATGCGACAACTGATAAGAAGGCATTTGTTACTATCCTTTGTGTGTTGGTTTACGCATATAAAGATAAACACGAAGACGCGGGGAGAGTGTGAGTTCGTACAGTACTGGACACTCACACACACACACACACACACACACACACACACACACACACACACACACCAGTACCTTGACGAAATAAGAGGATGAAAAAATAAGAAAATGAAGTCGTTTAATTCCGTACAAGATTTTCTCGAGTCTTGAGCTTACCACTTAGGACACTTTGAATTAAACAATACTTTGAATCTTTACCAAAGTCTCGATACCAAAGTTTACAAGGTAGGGAATTCCTCGACAGTCCAGGGACGAACACTATTCACGACTCCAAAAATAAAAAGAAGCAGGTTGCTGCCACTAACAGTCTCATTTCTCATTCTTACGCTGGGGCTGATTCCGATCACTGACTTCACGTCCACACCAATTTCTTCGTTGGACACAGCCTCCCTCTGTAATCTTTTAGTCTCAGTAATCCACACCTGCGTCTCAAAGAGGTGGACACACGTCGATCCCATCCCATCCCCCAACCCGGCCATTAACATTGAGTTCTCACAAGTTTGGGAATGCTGACCTTTCAGATAAGGACACTTGGGCGTTTGAAATTATAGATATACAAAGCTTCCCTAGGTGTTTTTACTACGTGGTGAGGAAGCCCCCAACAGAAATAAGAAGTAAAGTGGTGGTAGACTTTGAAGTTACTGTAGGTGTGTGGTGGGCAAACTTTTAAGTTTGCTGTAGGTGAGTGGCAGGTAGGCAAACTTTGAAGTTTACGGTAGGTTTGTAGGAGAGAGAGAGAGAGAGAGAGAGAGAGAGAGAGAGAGAGAGAGAGAGAGAGAGAGAGAGAGAGAGAGAGAGAGAGAGATAATACAGAAGGCTGGGGCAATGGAGATCTGACGTGAAGGTGAGCTATGAAGGAAGGACTGGAATGGGGAGGGAGATGGGGTGAAGAAGATCTGGGGAGTGTAAGCTGTGGAGGGGAGGAAGAAAAAACTTGACTCAGTGAGGCCTCGGAAACCAAACCTGTGATGAGAAAGAGACACAGAAACTTTAAAGGTGAATACGGCTAAGGAAAGCTGGGGGTGAAAGAGAGCTGGAGCTTAGCAAAGCTGGGAAGAAGGAAAGCTGGTGTATAGGAAAGCTTGGGCGAAGGAAAGCAAGTGTACAGGAAAGACGGGGTGAAGGAGAGCTCAGGTGAAGGGGCACTGGAACCAAGTAAAGCTTAAGTGAAGTCAAGCTGGGATAAAATATCGGATGTGGCGATGAAAGCTGAAGTATTGACAATAACTTAAGAAAAAAATTTGCGGGTAGCAGAATGTTAGTTCACACACACACACACACACACACACACACACACACACAAACAATGAAACAAGCTCTGAGCTTATGTCTTCCTTGTGCTACACATGATTCGAATAACTGCAGCCATCACGTTTCGACCCGCGTATTCGAACACGGTGCGAATAAGTTTCACGTAGTCTTGACGAACACTGGACACCTTATTAATATTCATTCGGTTCTAAGTGCCGGGAGCTTTTACCGCCGGTGGAGCGGTGTCTGTAGGAGTGTGAGAAGGACTAAAGGATGCGATGGTGAGTGTAGGAACCCCGAGGACAGTGAGAAGGATAGTGTGGCAAGAGGATGGTCTGTTTTTGAAATCATTTCGCCATCGGCAATGTCATTTTCTCTCGTCTCAACATCCTCATTCGCTTCTCGTGTACCAACAGCTGTATTATCTTGTATGAACAGTTGTATTCTCTTGTAAAAACAGTTGTATTATCTTGGATAAACATGTTGTATTTTTCTCGTATAAGCGATTCTATCTTTTTTCCTTTTTTTTTTTAACACAATGAACTAAATTGCTTTCCCTTCTGGGATTCAATCTTCGTATCCATGGCTTACGAGGTGAGCCAGGGGGTGGGGGGGTAATGCAGATCAATACTGCGCCTGCGCTCTGCAGCGGTGTATAATCACCACTTCTTCATAAAGAGGAGGAAGAGGAGGAGGAGGAGGAGGAGGAGCAAGAGGAGGAGGAGGAGGAGGAGGAGGAGGAGAAGGAGGAGGAGGAGGAGGAAGAGGAGGAGGTGGAGGGGTACATAACATTTCCTTCATGAGAGAAAAACTGCTGTCTTAATCTTTAGAATAACCTCTGTACCTCTTGTTCTCTCTCGTGTAATTATCAATGGATCTATTTCTTTATGAGTTTCTTACGATATCTTGATAACCATTTCATTACTGTGCGACGCAAGATGATGACCTTTTATTACTGTACGACGAAAGATGATAAGCTATTGCTCTGTGAGGTAAATTTAATGAAACGATTATATGGTCTTGCAACATTGAGCCTTCTCATTACAGGCCAAGGGTACTATTGGCACAGTAAAGATTAAGAAGGTATTAATTGTTCTCGTTCTTATATTTCATAGTGACCGACAAGACGCAGGCAGAATATGTCCTAATCAAAGGCCACTTCGGTACAAGGAATAACGTAAATGACAAAGGAGTTAAATCAGGGTTCCGTAGGTGTTTAAAGACCTGATTCTTAAACGTAGAAAGGTTAAAGAAAGAAGGAAAGGTGAAATAGTAAAGAGAACTGCACGGTTTAGATATCCTGTCAAAACGGTCAATGCTCGAGTTCCAGGCCTTCTCACAGAAACTGTGGGAAACAGCACCAAATGCGTTCCTCAGGTCCGAATCTTGGCAGTGGCCAAAATAATTCCTGTGAGAGAGAGAGAGAGAGAGAGAGAGAGAGAGAGAGAGAGAGAGAGAGAGAGAGAGAGAGAGAGAGAGAGAGAGAGAGTAGCAGCAGCAGCAACATCGCCCTGCAGGCTGGGATGGTTGAAGAGAGTCTTTTTTCTCGGAGAGTTAATGAAACGGAAGGCTTGTGGTTCCACTCTCGTTAACATATAGAGGTGAAGGGAAGAGTCACCTTCGATGTCAAGAGCAGCACTCCACAATACTTGGTCGAATAAAATCACTTCAAAAATACAGTATCTGCTTCAGTGAAAAAAAAAAAAAAATAATTCCGGCACGTATGCAACACCGCCGATTTTTGAAGGGCGCGGAAAATGCGATGATTATGTGGAGCCAGCAGGATACAGCGGAGGAAATGGATTTGCCAAACACAGTTCACGATATCACAGAGTTGAATTGTGGTGTTTCGATACTGAACAGCGGGAGATTGGAAAGCAAAGGTGTATTCCATACCCTATCAAAGGCTTTTGGGGATGTCGAGGGACGCGACCAAAAAAAAAGTTCCACCCATATCGATGAGGGAGGATGGAACAGAGGGCGAGTCGTAGAGTAGAAATCGCCACCAGACCAAATACTATGATATCTCTGCCATGATCTGCTATGCGTTCAGCGCAGCATGAGGCATCCCAGCCAGCGAGGCAATATCTATCCCAGGGGGAAAAGCCAATAAAGAAACCACGTAGGGATGACCCCTAAGCTCCCTCAAAGCGCCACAGATGGCGTTGTGAGGTCGGGATACAGTCGGGTGTGGATATGTCCATTTGAAAGTAGTAGAAATAACATTGTGGTCAAAAGACCTTTAGGTTGGGGATGAAGATTGTAATTACTGTGAGATGGTAATTACCGCGTTGAGTGTTTGGATATCTGTTTCAGATCATTACGAAGGGAAACAGAGAGGACCTTGGAACACACAAGGAAGTATTATCACAAAATAAAGACAATAAACTTCCTAGATATATCATCTTCCCTTCATGGAAAGATATAGCCGGGGGTTTTCTTCAACCATCTTAACAGGCGCGAGGCTGAGCCCAGGCAATAGTTTACCACGTTCTTCCCTGCCACATATTCATGACATTCCTGGAAATACTGCAGCGATGCTCATTAACTTGTCCCCCAGCGGGTCCCAAGGGAAGCGAATGCGAGATATGTCTTAACAGATTAACTCTTTCAGAGAAGAGTTCATATGAATCGCATCTGAAATGATAATTCTAATTCTTATTTTTCACTCTGGCTCAACTCTATTAGACCGGAGGGGACGAGTTGGGAACTATTCATATCACTAGGCTATACAACTGTACACACAGTGAGGGATTTATATAAAGAAAGTAGCAATTAATGTCAGTCTGAGGTTTACAAACAGTTCTTTACATCCCAGCGTGACTACATATACTCTCTGGCAATTCATCCTCCATGATATATATATATATATATATATATATATATATATATATATATATATATATATATATATATATATATATATATATATATGTGTGTGTGTGTGTGTGTGTGTGTGTGTGTGTGTGTTTTCTATTATGTGGACAGACTTTCTCTCCTCCTATTTGTATTCATTACATTCATAGAGCTAAATACTTTTCTGCTTCCTTACTTTGAATGTAATCATAACGGAGTTGACAGCACAAACTTTTCGTCTCCCAAGTCACAGAGAAACATAATGTTCCAGTAGTGGCTTGTTCGTACCTTTGATGGAAAGTGGGGTGGGGTGGTGGTTGCTTCAGGCGATGGGTTTCCTTTGTTGATAAAGTCCTCAAGTTGAACCACGCCTCGTAGGGCCTGACGAAGGGAGGGGAAGAGACAGACCACATGGGCGCCACACAAGGATAAGGAACCCATAGACCAACAGGTGCACTCAGCGAAATCAATGCAGTCGCTCAAGAGAAAATCTAATTTTTCTCTTTTAAGCTTTAGTGCGAACCAGATCTTCACCGGAGCCAAAATGTCGGCCGTGGAGACAACGACCCTTACCACAGAGAACCGCGAGGGTTCATAAAGAAGATGAAATACCATTGACACAGTAAACAGCCCAGACCTACAACATCCAATTAAGAACCAAACCAATAAACCCACAAATGCTTGACACAGCTCTCAAGATCCGAGACGGAGAGAGAGAGAGAGAGAGAGAGAGAGAGAGAGAGAGAGAGAGAGAGAGAGAGAGAGAGAGAGAGAGAGAGAGAGAGAGAGAGAGAGAGAGAGAGAGAAAACACAAGCAATAAACTCCGACACGCGTGCCAGCTGGATTTTACAGGAAGAGGCAATTACACCAAATGAAGAGGATTTATAGTTGCCAAGAAGCTGGAAAATCACGAAATACAACGCGGAGCACCGCAGTGTACAGCTTGGTTTAGTGAGAGAGGGAAAAATAATGATGGGGTGGACCACTTTGACAACGGGAGGGACGCGGTTTAATCACACCCTAACAATAAAGGATGAAAGTAAAAGCGGATCAGAAACAAAAGCTGGGACAAGCCAATCTGTAAACAAAAGGACACGTCTGCCCTTCCCTCCCTCCACACCCCACCACCCAAAAAAAACCCCAGAAAATGAGACAGACATCATATACCTAATGGTAAAGAAGAAGACAATAAAGCAGTCACAGAAGAATCTGTTCAAATTCCTTGTGCACTGCAAGCAACACACACAAGCAAGGTTCCACACAGCAAGAAACGTCTCATGACAGCTAACACAAAACATAAGACAAATAAATACAAAAACATATACATATATATATATATATATATATATATATATATATATATATATATATATATATATACATATTGGAAAGGATCACAATTTTGCGCGTGATCAAGATATTCCTATGAGCCCCGTGGACTCATAGGAATATATATATATATATATATATATATATATATATATATATATATATATATATATATATATATATATATATATATATATATATATGAAGGTTAATGTTGGGACTAAATTCTTCCTCCAGTCACCTCCCTCTTCTTATCATGTCCACACCACAACCACCATCAACATATCTACCAATCCCCTTAAAAAAACCCTCCATAATTCAATGCCCCGTTGCCTCTGAGTCAGAACAGACGAAGGCATATCCCAACTTCACTCACAAACACAAACAACGTCCAGCCATGTTGATCTTCAGTGTACACTCGTGACGTGGAGACAATACGTCGACAACATGAGACTTAAGTAAGGTATAGGAAGAGGATGGGGATCATAAGGCCAAGCCGAGCTTGACTTCCTCTTGAGAGAGCGTAACAACAACGAGCGGTTGAGAAGGAACCCAAGCTGAGATGACCTCTGGAGGAAGTTTTCCGATTGGCTGAAGCTGAGGAGAACGGGGCGGAGCCAGAAAACAAATACGACCAATGAGGAAGCGTTCACACTTCCCGTAAGGGAACGTCCTTGAACGGATTGTGTGTGTGTGTGTGTGCGTGTGTGTGAATGCAGGAGGGATAGTTAGGGCTCACCATGAGGGGCAAATATGAGGAGCATTTCATGAGTGATGTAAGGTTCTACATGAGAGACATCAGAAATGATTGTGAATGACAGTCACAACATTATAATGAGTGAGGGGACATGAGGGTGTGGTTCTTTATGAGGTGATGGTATGATCATGGCCGCTTTATAATGAGTGATAGTACAAGGTCACCAAGAGGTCTTATGTCGCTAGCTGGTAGTGACTATGTGAGCCTAGTGATAGGTGTTTATGAGGCCCATATATCATTCATAATGCTAAGTATGTGGAGAGGTAGATAAGGGCTATAATGATGTGGCACTCATCATGATTATGTAGATGTGTGACTATACACACACACACACACACACACACACACACACACACTGGTGGAGAGGCCAATTTTATCACGGCAATTACACAGCAGGGAGACCATTTGGCCGTCTGTAATTACACTGTGGTTGGACTCGTTTGCAGTCGTTAAAGAGAAATGATTAAAAAAAAGAGTAGTGTGGGCCAACATACATGATTTCTCTCGTGGTCATGATGGTTTATCACCTCCTCTGAACAAGGTGGTCACTAGCCATCAGGTGCAGGGCTTATCAGAACACGTTTGTGTGTGTGTGTGTGTGTGTGTGTGTGTGTGTGTGTGTGTGTGACTAATATTCGCTGTTAGCAATTTTTATAGAGTTAATGAGAGCAAATTCAAATATTCCTCCCTCTACATTATCGTCAACACAATCTAATCAAACAAGTTTCATAAATTCAAATTCATGACATGGGCTGTTTAGTTTCTACATGATACAATCGGAGAAAAAAGTTATATATAAAGGTTACGAAAATGACAAACTATACAAATGTCTGGTCAAGGAATTAACCTTTCAGGTCAGTTCATAGCGGGTCAAGTGACCTAGAGGTCAAAAGGTCACATGTACCTAGAGGCAAAAGCTACATAGTGTCAAATGCAATAGTTACCTGAGCATGTTTGCGTGTTGTTCTCCTCCTCTGTCACTCTTAGTTCACAGCTGACAAGGGTCCACAGGAGAGGCCAAAAATTGTGCTGAAACAATATAAGAAAAAAAATCAAGAATTTTGTCTGAATGATTGAACTGCTGTAGGTTTTCTCTCTCACCTGTATCTCAAAGTTTCACTCACTGGTTATAAAAAAAAAAATACAGTTTTATGTACTGTACCAAGTTGCAGGTATGTGTGTTCATGTTCTCGTCATATGGGCAGAAGAGAAACACCAATTATTCTAAAAATACAGTTTAATCCATTGAAGATCACATAGACAAATGGTACACTAATATTTGTCTTAACACTACGGTACATTAGTCATGGATAAATTCCATTTTTGTAAGAGACCTAGATATATATATATGCATGTATATATAATCTTTTATTTTCTTACATTTGAACAGAATCTGCAGATCGCCAAGATGTTCAAGAAAAAAAATAAACCCCAAAAAAGAAAGCCATTGACTGAACAGATAGATAGACATGAAAATAAGATAATATTTATATATATGTATATATATAAACAGACTTTCATCCGTGTATATATCAAATCTTTATCATAACAGGTTCAGTAAGAAAGGTGAAAATTAAGCACGGTTTTCAGTATGGCAAAAGTACGGTGAGTGGTGGATGATTGCGTACCAAAAAAACACTTACACGCTATGTTACTAGAACACAAAGAGTTCAACATGGCTACATCAGTATGGGGAGTGACGCCTGTATGTTATGTTATGTATGTATGAATGTCTATATACACCGTCCAGTGAGGACAGAGCAGTGTCCCCTTCTGAGGGGAATTCTGAGTTCGACCCACACATCCTCACATGAATGGGTCTGTATGCTGCATCTTGATGTCTCCTCATTTGTACACAGTATAAAATCACTGTTCATATGTACACTCGCGAGTTCGTAACACATAATCCTTATGTAGCACACATTAACCAAGTCTTGAATCTCCTCCCCAGAATTGGGGGATATAGAAAAAAGACATAGTTTATATATATATATATTTTCTTCTGTTTTTCTTTACAAAGACAACTTTTTCTCCCTTTTTTTTGACCAGGTTCTTATTATTTCATATATATTTTTTTCCTCCAAGAATAATCTGCCTTATTTTGCTAAGGCTTGTCGTCACTACCCTGGAAATATACGATGTGGTAAAAACGAAAAGGACAACTTCAAAACTTGCACACACACACACACACACACACACACACACACACACACACACATACACACACACACACACACACGCACGCAGGCGCGCGAACGCAGTCGCTGGCGCGCGAGAGAGCCATGGATTGTCCACGAGTAGACATTTCACTTTAAGATCATGTCAAACTGGTGAGGAGCGAGTATATAACAGACAAGTCCTTATTATCTTTTTTTTTGGGTGTGGGGAGGAGGTGGTGCGGTGCTTAGCAGCTCGTTATCAGCTCTCGAGCCTGACACCACACGAAGATATTGAAATATAGGTCATTGTATTTCTATATCTATATACCCATATATCACGTAGAACCCACCCTCCCCTCCCACACATCAGTGAGATCACATATGTGCCTATCAAATGAAAAAAAAAAATATTACATATGTACAGAAGTGCCTGAATGTTCACAATAAACCTACCATACACTGAGGAAAATATCTTTTTTTTATGTTTTCCTTCTGCAAATTCCTTTTGAGTTCACATTAATCGTCTTTTTTCCCTTCTTTTTTTGTCGCCACCGACAGCGTCCAGGGAAAATCCTCCAGTGTCCACCTCCACCTCAAAATATATCCTCTCTCTCTCTCTCTCTCTCTCTCTCTCTCTCTCTCTCTCTCTCTCTCTCTCTCTCTCTCTCTCTCTCTCTCTCAACGTTGATGCCATTCTCTTTATCAAAGTATCCACCAGAGAGGGACAGAGAAAATCCAAGAAATCTGTATAGAAAAAGCAGGTACTATCGTATATATATATAAATATATATATATATATATATATATATGGACCTGGGTGTGATGGAGCTGCTGTTCCCTCAAGCTAGTGGATCACTTCGGATCTTACGTTTGACGTCATAATTCCGACGAGTAAGCTGACAAGCTTGGCTAATCAGTATGGGCGATTCTGGCATCACTAATTGGATGACGTGGTTGTTGCTGATTGGCGGGCTTGACACTCCCTACCATCACCTGAGTGACTGTTGAGCCTTTAATTGACCGACCAACGTCTCTCATAAGATTAATAATTTAATTCTGTCAGACGCGAACGTTTTACTAAATTTTCTTTTGCGATGAAAGTAACACTGATATTTGATCATTAAGGCAATTAAAGTTATATATATATATATATATATATATATATATATATATATATATATATATATATATATATTGCAAAGTGTTATCCATATACACTAACGAGTTAATTAGACTCCAGAGCCCGAAATAAAAATTCTACGTACGACTTTCAAAATCCTGCTGGAGGGTACGTAAGTGTAGGAAGCCCCCAGCCCGCGGGCGGCGATGCACTTGGCTACCATACAAAAGCCTCCGTCAGGTGAGTCTCGCGCCTAAGGAGCGTTACGCAAGCCTTCTCATTATATGGTCTGGTATCAATCTTTGAAGTGGTGTGGGATGGCGCGCCTCTCTTACCTACTCATGGAGGGCTAATTTCTACCTGAGAAGCAATCTTATCTATTTATCTTTTCTTTTTTTTTTTTTTTTTTTTTACCTTCTTCACAAGGAAGTTAATAACATGGAAAACAACGCCTTCTGGTAATTATTAGCCGGAGTGGTTTTAATTTCAAGCGCCAGAAATTATATATATATATATATATATATATATATATATATATATATATATATATATATATATATATATATATATATATATATATAATCACATAATGCCCTCCAACAGCAAGGGTTCGAACCCCTTACCATTCGTGTTGGAGCTGGGCACGCTAAACCACTAGGCTATACAGCCTAGTTTTAGCATATCCATTCCCCACACGAATGGTAGGGGGTTCGAACCCTTGCAGTTGGAGGGCACTGTGCGTTCAGTGAAAGTCCATGTTCAGTGTAGCACCACGATGGCTGTCTCATTCAAGTTCACTGACGCTTTGAGCTCCGTAAAAGCACCTCAGGTAAGCTGGTGAGGTCTGTTGCTCCATATAACACAGTCTAACCCATTTCTTCTGAGCTGCAGCCATCTGTGATCAGCCATCTGTGATCAGCCATCTGTGATAAGGTTCAATAAAGCTGGTAACGAGTTTAGCCCTCCCAATGCAACACACTTCAACTAAACTTTGACGTCTACAGACTCCCAGCTAACGTTTACAAAGCTATGTAGGGTACTTCAGCTGAACAGCTGACGTCCACAGCCTTTATACCTAACCTCATCCAAATCATTGTCTTTATTGTTTCCAATAATGCATTTCATCTAAGATGTCCACAGATACCAGGTCCCATTGCCCCGTCACCCAAGTTGATGACAGATAACAGGAAACCCGGAACACCACGTCTCATTAACACGTCGCCCAAGTTAATGACAGATAGACGTCACCCCGGAACATCACGTCCCATTAACACGTCACCCAAGTTAATGACAGAAGTCATCCCGGAACATCACGTCCCATTAACACGTCACCCAAGTTAATGACAGACAGAAGTCACCTCGGAACATCAAATCTTATAGCACACGTCAACCAAGTTGATGACAGCCGATACTACGCCCCTCCCTTGAACGTCATGTCCCATAACACACGTCACCCAGGTTAATGTGAGGGATAATAACGTCCCCCCACACCCCCACCCCAAGAACAATATATCCGTCTAGCTTTATGTCCGGGTATCACGTCCGACGCCAGGACCCATCGGTCGTAAACTGTTTCTTGAGATGAGAGAGAGAGGGAGAGAGAAAGACACACTCCCCGGCCCTCCAGGTCATGTTGGTCCTCCGATCTTCCATCACACTCGTCCTGTACCTCGCCAGAATTACAATAACCCGACGAAGGATGAAGTTCAAGCGGCAGGAGAGAGGTAGTGGTGGCGGTGGCGGAGGAGGAGGAGGAGGAAGAGGTGGTGGCGGTGGCTGTGGCGGAGGAGGAGGAGGAGGAAGAGGTGGTGGTAGTGGCGGTGGAGGAGGAGGAAAAGGAGGAATAGGAATAGGAGGAGGAGGATATCCCTCTCGTCTGTCGTGGTGGAGTTCTCGTCGACTCGTCCTGCCGGGGTATCTCATCATCTGGCGAGGACGATGAAGGCGGAGCAGATGGCAAGGAGGAGGAGGAAGGAGGTCCTGGGCACGGCTGTGGAGCTCTCCCCTCGCTGCATGGCCGCCGGGTGTTCTCCCGCTGCAGAAGGAGGAGCAAGGAGGAAGACATGTTAGCTCACAAGAAGGGGATTATTGGAGGGGGGCGCCGCCGCCGCCCCTCCCGCTGCGGGAAGGAAGACAATGTTAGCTCACAAGGTGGTGGCTCATGAGAGCCATCTCTTGCTCACAAGGTGGTGGCTCATGAGAGTCATCTCTTGCTCACAAGGTGGTGGCTCATGAGAGTCATCTCTTGCTCACAAGGTGGTGGCTCATGAGAGCCATCTCTTGCTCACAAGGTGGTGGCTCATGAGAGCCATCTCTTGCTCACAAGGTGGTGGCTCATGAGAACCCCCTCTTGCTCACAAGGTGGGGGCTCATGAGAATCATCTCTTGCTCACAAGGTGGTGGCTCATGAGAACCCCCTCTTGCTCACAAGGTGGGGGCTCATGAGAATCATCTCTTGCTCACAAGGTGGGGGCTCATGAGAACCCCCTCTTGCTCACAAGTGGGGTTTATGAGAAACGCTTCCTAACCCCAATACATGCAGACACGCACTACACATACACATACATGGTACACACACACACACACACACACACACACACACACACACACACTATTTCCTAAAGTGACTTACGCGGCTTTGAGGGCAATGTAGCTAGACAGATGTTGACTAAAGCTATCAAGTCGATATCATAATTAAAGACACTAGCCTAAATGGGATCATTTTTTCCTCCCCACTTCCTCGTGATATGCCTGACCTTGTAACGAAAGATAATTTGAGTTATCTACACACGCTTTGGCGAGGAGGCATGGCGCTTACTCTGGTGATCTTAGACGAAGGAGGAAACATGTTTAGTGGCATGTTTCACAAGCAGAGAGAGAGAGAGAGAGAGAGAGAGAGAGAGAGAGAGAGAGAGAGAGAGAGAGAGAGAGAGTTCCGAACCGAGGTTTAAAATATCCAAATCTATCAGACTGTAATTACTATGCAAATATTATCATATGCTGATTATAGACGGATGTATCGAGTTGACTCAGCGACGCAGGGAATTAATTGCTAATGTTTCTGATGCTGTGAGTTATTCTCCTTTTTTCTCTCTTTTTTTTTCTATGAATCAGAGGTGGAGTTAGAGCACGCGTTATCGAGACTTCCCTGGGAATCAAACGAAATTTTTCCTACAATGTAAAAACCCTGAAAATGATTTCGCTTCGTAAATATCTTACGAAATAGTATTCCAATTCGGTTGGTGTATGTTTCACATTATGTGCATGTGTCCTTGCGTCTGTGTAGGTGTAGCAACGTGTGCTTGTTTATGTGTGTGTGTGTGTGTGTGTGTGTGTGTGTGTGTGTGTGTGTGTGTGGTCCTGTGTTTGCGTCTTTTTGTATACATGTATTTTCTGCGATGTGTATGAGTATGCGCGCCAGCGTACACATACACAAATACCTATACATACCTACGCCCTACTCATGATTACACACACACACACGTATCCCCTATACACACACACACACACACACACACACACCTATCCCCTATACACAAACACACACACACACACAAGTATCCTCTATACACACACAGGGCAACAAAAGTATTAACAACAAAGCTCAATACATCAATGTCAGGTACAGATACTGGACATCAATAATGGTCAGAGTTGGGACAATGGGGTGATTGCATGGAGACCCTTAATGGTCAGCCAGTCCAAACTAGATGATGGGGCGGGGGACACAGGGGTCTGGTGGCGCTGATGGGGATGTGTGGTGGCGGTAATAGTGGGGGATGGGGGGAGCGAGTGAGTGGTGGAGTAAACGAGGAGGTGACTGTGTTAACAGGGGGAGTATGGTGGAGTAAGTTGTTGGTGGTGAAGGGAGGGGATAATGGTCACGGGTGTTATTGGTTATGTAGAGGGTATATATATATATATATATATATATATATATATATATATATATATATATATATATATATATATATATATATATACAGCCTCGTTCTAGGCCAGGATCTCTGGTGCCTGAGTATAACTCCTCGTTCCATCATTTTCATGCCACACTTATCCCCTCTTCCGTCAGTTTCGCCGCTCAGTTTTACCCCTTCCATGATCTTTATTACCGAGTTATTTCCTGTTCCATCATCAGTCTCCTTGTTCGGTTAGTCTCTCTTCCATCACCTATTCCCCTTACCTTCCCTCTCCATGCATAGCACTGAACAGTGTTGATGTAATCACACACACACACATATCTATCTATCTATCTATGTATCTATCTATCTATTTATCCATCTATCTATCTATCTATATAGGTACCAGGTTCCAAGTCATCTATCTCCTCTAATGACTTTGGTCTAAGTATTCTCCGCTGTAGAGAAAAGGAGAGAGAGACAGAGAGAAAAAAAAGGAGAGAGAGACAGGGAGAAAAAAAAGGAGAGACAGAGAGAGAAAAAAGGAGAAATATTGCATCCTACCAGATGATTACCTGCCGTGCCTCTAGACCCTCAGTGGATGTCTAATGAGAATATAGATTAGCTTTAAAGAGTCATAAATTGGGAACAGTGCTGCTGCAGTGGTGGGAACCAGAGGATCAGCGTGGAGCATGACATGCACAAACTCTTGTTCTCGCGATGCATTCCTTCGCATACACACACACACACTCTCTCTCTCTCTCTCTCTCTCTCTCTCTCTCTCTCTCTCTCTCTCTCTCTCTCTCTCTCTCTCTCTCTCTCTTCGTTCACTGGGCAGTTTAATTGACAATGGCGACACAAGAGGCATTTAAAAGAAAAAAAAAACACCCACCCCTCATTTGTCTAGGTGATGATCACCGTTGTAAACATCACTTCCTGGTACAAAAAAAAAAAAAAAAAACAAAAACACAAACACAAACACAAGTGACGTATTATCCCTCCAAGGGTGGTTGGGGTGGGGGGTAATTAACCATAATTGATGGAGTAACTGATAACGCAGATAAGAAGAGCCGGTGACTGTCCACAGACTGTGCAACACACCCTGGAACCCAACGGTTAACACTCGTGTACCCAACATACTCAAATAACACCTATTATATCTGTGATACTTACACTAATTCGTAAGTATAAGTACACAGAGAAACAAAAGAAAAAAATAAATAACAGCAAGAACCCAAACAACAAAACGAAAAACAAAAAAACAAAAACAAAAAATAAACATAAGGACCTCGAGGCATTGACATTAACATCAACACACGGTTAACAACACAGGTAGGAGCACACCCACACCCTACCTCTACAGACAGCATGTACCTACCAGACCACTGCTCTTATATACACACACACCTTTCCATGCCCCTTACACCCACCTCTGAGGAGTATTTATCAACTACAGCCCCTCTACACACCTCTCCACCCCCGCCTAGACACTCACCTCTGAGGAGTATTCATCAAACTACAGCCCCTCTACACACCTCTCCCTGCTCCTTACACTCACCTCTGAGGAGCATTCATCAAACTACAGCCCCTCTACACACCTCTCCTTGCTCCCCTTTACACCCACCTCTGAGGAGTATTCATTAACAACAGCCCCTCTACACACCTCTACCTGCCCCTTACACTCACCTCTGAGGAGTATTCATCAACTACAGCCCCTCTACACACCTCTACCTGCTCCTTACACCCATCTCTGAGGAGTATTCATCGAACTACAGCCCCTCTACACACCTCTACCTGCTCCTTACACTCACCTCTGAGGAGTATTCATCAAACTACAGCCCCTCTACACACCTCTACCTACTCCTTACACTCACCTCTGAGGACATACACGGTGACGGTGGCCGGAACTGCATTTTCCGGGGCACAGGTGTAGTTACCGGAGTGCTGGGGTCCGACGTCCACCACGACGAGCCTGGAGCGGCCGTCCCGCGTGTGTACCGCCACGTCTTTCTTCCCGGAGTACTGCACCACCTCCCCGTTGTGGTACCTTAGGGAGGGGGAGCAGATCTTACTGTGGTGACCTGGGAGGGGAAGGTGTGATCCTACTTGTTATCCTGGGGTAGGAACAGGTGTTATCATGTACCTTGGGGTAGGGGCAGGTGTTATGATGTACCTTTGGGTAGGAACAGGTGTTATGATGTACCCTGGGGTAGGGACAGGTGTTATGATGTACCTTGGGGTAGGAACAGGTGTTATGATCATTGTGCATTTGGGAGAACAACTATTATCATCGTTGTACTTTGAGAGGAACAGATGTTATAATCGTTGTACTTTGAGAGGAACAGGTGTTATAATCGCTGTTCTTTGGGAGGAACAGGTGTTATTATGGTCGTACTTTGGGAGGTAGAGGTGTTATAATCACAGTTCCTTGAGAGGAACGCATGTTATGATAATTGTGCCTTGGGAGGAACAGGTGTGTGTGTGTGTGTGTGTGTGTGTGTGTGTGTGTGTAATCACTGTTACCTGGAAGGAGTACGTGTCATTATGGTACTTCAGGAAGGGCATGTAAGGAACAGCACCTTAAATCGGCACCTGCAGAGAGGCAGATTTCAATACGATCATAAAAGGATTAAATTGGGGAATATATAACCCACAGTATAACCTATAAAAGTAATTTTAAGTCGGGGAAAAATTTCGAAAAATATCTTTACATCTAGTGTACAGAGGACAATTCATAAATCCCTTTGGATCTAGTGTATGGAACAGCAGACTCATAGTAAAAAAAACCCATGTACGTGGACGCATACACGCTCATCAACCGTGCACCGTTTTGTATGAAATAAATCAGCCACACAGAATAGATTACTGTGTTAGAGGATTCATTACTGTATGACAGCGTTCGCTTCAATATTCATTTACGTGCCCATATCTCTTGTTTTTTTTTTTTATTTGATATATCAGAGTTTGTATCTCAGTAATTAACTCTTCTCCCTGGTGTATCTTACAGACAATCAAGACTATGTCATCGTTGATCAACCTCATCTCGAATGCGTAAGTCAGTTCAATCTCTGGCGTTATAGAGACACAACATTTCCATAACGTTGCGTTACAAGTACAGTGTTGCTGGGTGGATTAGTCATCCATACGGATCAGCCAATCCTGACCATTTTCTCTGTAAATCTCCTACGGTAATGAATGTAAACACCACCGTAAACAAGCCTGCTGAGCAATACACTCCTTTCTGTGTCTGGTAAACTTACAGATTACAGAACAGACATACGCTTCTTTGTATCGTGAAATGACACTGAAAACAGCTTTTGAGAAAATTGTTTTCAGCCTTCGGTAAAAAAAAAAGTTGGGATACAACCTCCCCTTAAAAACAGAACAAAAAGAAGAGGTCATATACATCGACCAAGCATTACAAAATATACATCCACCAGTTTTACAAAATATACATCGACCAGTTTTACAAAATATACATCGACCAGTTTTACAAAATATACATCGACCAGTTTTACAAAGCCTTCGTTGTATTGCCAGACAAAGTCGCCTCCTCCATCATTCTCAGACGACCAGGAAATAAAAAAAAATCTTGCTCATTCCGTGATCTACTGTTATGGGATACGAGACGACCCGAAGAAATGACGATGGCAAATGCACCATCAGAGGTGATCACGATCCATTCCTTGGGATTGCCATGATCACGAGGCGTTTCTTTCTTGAGATTGCAACACTGGGGAGAGGCCTCCGGGGCACAATGATCCTTACAGTCAAGCCATGAGGTTTATCCTCCACTGTTGGGTGGGGAGTGGACAGGCCAGGACTGAGTGCATGGCTTGTATTGCACTGGCGATGGAAGACTCTTTGCCTTATGCCTCACTTCCGCCTACCACTTCCCTCACCCCAGCAGAGGTACAGGGTCGGTGCTGACGGGAGATAATAACTCTATCAAGAAGTTGTACGAGGGGAGAGAGAAAATTCGAGTGACAGGGGCCACACGAGTGTGCATTAGACCAAAAACTAAACACCTCCTCCCTCCTGGTATTCATTCTGCAAATATATGGTAACCAAATAAGCAGGTAAAGTTATGAACTAAGGTAGGTCGTGGGAGATGGGCGAGCGGGGAAGGGGGGGAGAGGTGAAGGATGGGTTTAGTGGTTTAGGGGAGGTTGGGGTAAGCTCTCCGGAGGAGGAAGAGGAGGAGGAGGAGGTGTGGGGTTGGGGATTGTGATTGACATGTCATAAACAACATGAGCCACGGGCAAAGAGCGCGTGCTGCACGCGTCCCACGAAGATATCATTTAACCCTATCCTCTCTCTCTCTCTCTCTCTCTCTCTCTCTCTCTCTCTCTCTCTCTCTGGTATAGTCCTGTGTCGCTGCAGATATCGGCAAAAAAAGAAAAAAAATCCGTCAGCATCGGCGACGCAAAATATTTTAGGGGAAAAGTGCCACTGGAAGCCGTTACACAGTAATTGGTAATATCAGTTACCAGGGGAGGAAAAAATATACATTGTTACCACACAGTGTGGAGTCCATGTATATGTTCTCATGCAGACAGAGATCTGTCAAGCAAAGTTTAGTTAAAAAAGATATATATATATATATATATATATATATATATATATATATATATATATATATATAGAGAGAGAGAGAGAGAGAGAGAGAGAGAGAGAGAGAGAGAGAGAGAGAGAGAGATAGATGTATGGACTGATAGATAGATAGATAAGATAGATAGAGAGATATGTAGAGATAGCTATAGATGGATTACATAGAAATATAGATAGATGTGTGTGTGTGTGTGTGTGCGTGTGTGTGTGTGTCTCTACACACCAGAACCATAGCTTAGTTCATCATCCCTACAAGTCCAGGGCCACACAGGAACCCCTTTCATGTAACATCTCACGAATTAATTAACAGAAACGTCCATTTTATTCCCCCCCTCTTCACCATCATCAACACACCCCCCTCTCGAATTATCTAGTTCGTAAACTCTCTCCTCCCGTCTAACGCACCCTGGTGTCTCCTCACGCACTCACACACACACCATGCCGCACCCTCCACCCTTCTTCCTCAGCCACGCCCCTTCACCCCCTCCGGCCACACACGCACCAGGTAATTAACCTCCAGAATTACATTTGGCAGCTGTAGGGTCGTGGCTGACCCCACCACACACACACACACGCCCTCCAGCCGTGTTTACTGCCATCTCTCTCCCTTGCCCCTTCCTCCTCCACCTTGTGGTGGAGGAAGTGGTGGAGGAAGTGGTGGAGGAAGCGCCACTTATGATCAAGCTGGCTGGATTTTCTTTGTTTCCTGCGCCTTTTGTCGCGCTGCTTTGAGGAACACCTCCTCCACGCACGCATACAGGTACACACACTTCGCTCTTCTACAATGCGTATGCATTCCTATGCGTGTAAGCACAAAGGAGTAAAGACATGGTCCATATGTACAATGTTAGGAGACGGGATAACACGCGTGTATAACTCTATCCTCGTAACACATCCACACACACACCAATACATACACACACACACACACACCAATACACACACACACACACACACACACACACACACACCTGGCCTATGTTACGATGCACGTGTGTGTGTGTGTGTGTGTGTGTGTGTGTGTGTGTGTGTGTGTGTGTGTAAACAGAAAGGACAATGATGAAGTACGTAATTTATGCATACGTGGGCACACGAGTGTGAAATTACCCTCTCGTAATACACCTACAGTAATCACACAGCACGGAGTTCGAAGCCATTCGTTTTGTTCACCATGGAGGAGAGAAGAGTAAGGGGTGACTTAATCACAAGCATTCATCTATCACTAACCATAATGATGAACCCTGACAGTGAACAGATCTTCGAAAGATGATGGAGACAGAACAACCAATAGCTATAACAGAAAACACATCAGGAAATTAACCAGAAGGAAGGAAGGAAGGAAGGAAGGAAGGTAGAGAAATGCTTTCCCCAGTACAAGAGAAATGAATGATTACGATAAACTGAGTGAGGGACTTGCGAAGACTGAGTATACAGAAATCAACAAAAGTTGTGTAATAATAGAAAAATGTTTAAGGGTCCCCCACTAGTACACAACTCCCTTCCCCTACCGCACAGATGGTTAATTACGTATAGGTAATTAATTGCACACACCACGTGTAGGAACACACACACACACACACACACACACACGCACGCACACACACACGAAAGGTATATTCCGGTACCGAAACACGCACGTTCATTACGACACGCAAGCCTTTATTACTCGTACAGTAAGTATCCCTAAATGGGCATTTTGGGAGCGACATATCTTTTGATTAACTGGGTTGGGGGGTTGAAGAAAATGGCATCACGGAAGAACTACTACTACTACTACTACTACAACTACTACTACCACTAATGATTATGATAATAATGATAATAATAATAATATTAATAATAATAATAATAGTTATAATGATAATAATAATAATAATAATAATAATAATAATGATAATAATAATAATATCAAATATCATTTCTGTCATGACTTTCATTCTATCATTACCATAACAATGACTGTAATGTCATTAAATAGCGTAAATAATGCACTTAGGTCGATACCCGACCTGTTTGCGTCGGTCTGATCTCGCCCTAATCCAATTCTCGCTGGCCAGGGGCAGATACGGGTGTACTATGGGTGGCATCTGGTGGCGACGTCGGGAAACTCTCTCTGGACGAACCCTGGGCCCCACACTGACAGCGTTTCTGCCTCGTTGATGCTGAGTATATATGAATGCTGAGTTTGAGGAGGACGAGCATGAGTATGCCGAGTTTGATGATGATGTGTGTATGGATGCTGGTCGCATAGGTTCGAATCCTGGTTGCGGCAGTCGGTCCACAGTCAACCCAGCTGTTCATCTCCCCCACCCCCCTTACTAAGGATTGGCCAATAAATCAGGCACCTTAATTAGGCTTGGTTATATGATGAAGTTTCATTTCATGGAAGCTTCAGGCCAGCAATGTTGAATTCCACTGCATTTCGTCTTACGCTTTGTGACACCTTCACTCTCTTAGGAATCTCTATGTAAAGAAAATTTAAAGAAAATGGGGACATCATATAACGAACGATACCTATAGAAAATGATAGCACATTCAACGAACGGAAGAGATGGGCCTCCTTACGACAAGGAATGACCTGATAATGAGACGTATTTCAAATCATTTAATATGGACGTCTACTTTATCACAATGACAACAACGTCTCTCTATATTCCTCAGATAAGATGACCTACCGATTAGAAAAAGGAGAACGGGAGAAGGTCTTTCTATCTAACCAAATAAAAGGAAACCTACCGATAAGAAATATGATATCCGGTGTCACCCCATATCCATAAGATAACCAGTGTACCCCATAGCCATAAGATAAGATTAAAAAAAAAAGGACACATTGATTATAATGTCGAAAATTACGGTTTCCCCTAACATCATTAAGGTGGAAAGATCTATGGACCAGAAAGACAAATAACAATAGGATCTTCTCTACGGATCACACACATATGAAATATATCAATGATTTCCTAGATCCTGAAGATTTCGAAAGCTCATCAACGTAACGGATGAATCACCCTTCAAAGGGGAGAAAAGACGATGACTCTCAACTTTCTCCTTTCGTACACTTTTCCAAACTCAGTCACCAACTTCTACAGTTTCTCACTAGAATCAGCCACCAGCTTCCCAGTTATGTCTCGAAAGATGCCATAGTGATGCTCAAGATTGGACTCTCAATCCTCCTCCTATGAGGCGTCTATTCCTCGGCCTCGGAGGGAGGGTTAAATACCCTAATATCATTAAAGAGTATTTAGTACCACTCGGCTACCTGATGATGACATTATCATACCATAAAAAATAGGTAGGCTTATTGTGTGGAGATACTAGAGGGAGTCATAGTGATGAAGATGATGCCCCCAGTGAAAGGGAATTACGTCCTTATGAGAGTGTTATATCGATGGATATATGTTGTGTTTTATGGGATGTGGTGATATGATGGAGATGACTGTGTCGATGGGGACAGCCGGATATAACAGACAGATAAAGGGTCGAAATATTCCTTTGTGAGGGAAATGGTCAATGTTATCAATGTTGAGCTATTGCGATGGTGGAAAGGGAGTGGTATATGCTTATATGATGGTGAAGATGGTGTGTTACCTATTGCTGTGATGGTGAGGATGAAGCGTTATCTGTTGTAGTGATGGTGAAGATGAGGCGTTATCTGTTGCAGTGATGGGAAAGATGAGGCGTTATCTGTTGCAGTGATGGGAAAGATGAAGCTTTATCTGTCGCAGTGATGGTGAAGATGAGGCGTTATCTGTTGCAGTGATGGGAAAGATGAGGCGTTATCTGTTGCAGTGATGGGAAAGATGAAGCTTTATCTGTCGCAGTGATGGGGAAGATAGTGTGTTATCTGTTGCAGTGATGGGAAGGATGAGGCGTTATCTGTTGCAGTGATGGGAAAGATGAAGCTTTATCTGTCGCAGTGATGGGGAAGATAGTGTGTTATCTGTTGCAGTGATGGGAAGGATGAAGCGTTATCTGTTGTAGTGATGGTGAAGATGAGGCGTTATCTGTTGCAGTGATGGGAAAGAAGAGGCGTTATCTGTCGCAGTGATGGGGAAGATAGTGTGTTACCTGCTGCAGTGAAGATGGGTGATGTTGTGTCATACGGCAATATAAAGCCACGTATTAAAAAATAATTACTCAATTCTCAGATTACTAGATTATGAGAAAAACAGACACGTGTGGTAGGCCATTTAATCTTTCATATCTATTAAAAAAAAAAGGATCTAAAGAGGGCAATCAAATTACTAGTATTATATGTCCGTGGATCTAGATTTCCCATTGGTAACTACGACTTCAACATCAATCATTCTTTGAAGGGACTGCCGGTTACCGTCAAACGAAAGGCTTTCGAAGCCATTTTCTTCAGTAAGGCCTTTTATCTATAAATACAAGTCGTTCACTTAGTTACGTCAACCGAAGCTTTCAATTTCGCCCGAGGTGAAGAATATGTTTTTGCTGTTTCAACGGAACGAAACTATATTGACACATATATCTTTGATCTTTGTCACTGATCCTTTTTCTAATGTCTCCTTTGAGAGTTGGAAGTTTTAAAAGCACCGATTTCAATTTCTGTTTTCCTGTAGGGAAATAAAAATCGCTCCAGCAGTGGCCTTATTTCTTTATACTCGTAACTGTGTCTGAGAATCATATCATTTCCCTCTCTATACATGGCCATACGAGGCAGATGCCCGTATTTCCTACGCTGTGATGGCGATGATGCAGTTATTTACATCTGCGAGCGTGAGTATACCTTAGTATCTGCTGCTGTAAAAACTTAAAAACAAAAAAAGCTTTTTGTTAAGTGCTGTTACGGCGTTGGAGATGCTGTGTCTGTGTTAATTTATCTTCTGTGCCACAGCGGTGGCGAAGATGGTGGCTATATATATATATATATATATATATATATATATATATATATATATATATATATATATATATATATATATATATTGTCTGCCTCAGCTGCTGTGAAGGTTTGGGTGGCTCCTGTATTTCTATTCCCAGCCAATCCGCGGCCCGGGTTGGCTATTTCAACCCTAATTGGTTAATTCCCACCACACGCCTGGCGGTTCGACCTTTATTGACCTCACTTAAAAGCGAGCAGTGTGGGAGACTCTCATGGCAAAACAAAATCATATATCTATATACACTAATTCAACTCTACCATCATTAATAATCAAGGATTTTTATCCCTCTATATACATTGTTACCCCTAGTCTCAATGGAACGAGTCGAAGGGAGAGTCTTATATGTACGTAATAGACATACGAAAGTGTTCACTTTATACAATGAGTAATCAGGGAATATGTAATCATAAAGAGTAACAAGACTGTTCCCTCGAAATGATTAATGCAAAGGGTGATTATTCCAGCACCCGCGCCCATAATTTCTGATAGGAATATGAGCAGGTACAAGGCTTGCCACTTTAACTGGTGTGTCCGAGAGAGAGAGAGAGAGAGAGAGAGAGAGAGAGAGAGAGAGAGAGAGAGAGAGAGAGAGAGAGAGAGAGAGAGAGCACAGGTGAGAGTTGATACGCAAGTACGCACCTCTCACTGGACTTCCCTTCTCTCATCTACGCTCCTGGCGTCACACTCTCCCTGTCGCTCTCTCTCTCTCTCTCTCTCTCTCTCTCTCTCTCTCTCTCTCACACACACACACACACACACACACACACACACACACACACACACACATCCCTCACTCCCTCCTCTCTCTCTGTTTTTGCTTCCAAATCTCACAGTCATTCTCATCATCTCCTCTGTTCCACCCTCACTATCTACCTCTTCCTTCACTCGCCCCATTTCTCAATAATTCTTTCATTATACTTCCTTATTTTCCCCCCTCTTCATTACTCATTCTATATATCTACTTCTCTTTCTCCTTCCACCTTCACCTTCCCCATCTATATAACCAACTCCCCTCTTTGCTAACAATTCCTCCACTGCTATATCCCCTTTAGCTCTCTCTCTCTCTCTCTCTCTCTCTCTCTCTCTCTCTCTCTCCTTCCCTCACTCCCAGCTAATCTAATCGGGGTTATGGCGAGGGCTGGGGGGAGAGGGGCTGCTGCTGCTGCTGCGGGAGTAGGAGGTGAGTTAACTGCTTCGTCTCGAACACATGACACGCTTCGAATCCAAGCTCCGAGATCAGGTTAGACTCCCCGCCCAACTATTAGTCGTCTGCAGCCTCTGTGTCACTCCTTATAAGCCTTTTTTCCCCCCTCGCCTTACTGTTACTTTGCAATAAATTATCAGTTTACATCCCCAGTGAAGAATGTATACTCAGCTGAAATTGGTCAAACTAGCAAGATCCTTAATATGAGAGGTGTACATGTGTGTGTGTGTGTGTGTGTGTGTGTGTGTGTGTGTGTGTGTGTGTGTTACCGGACTCCTCCTGCTTGAGGTGACACCACGCGTGTGTGAGGAGTCACCTCTCACGAGGCTACGTCATCGTCAACTGAGGGAGGGAAAAAAAAAAAACCCAGAGAACAGCTTCATCAAAGAACCATCTCTCTTCAAAGGAGACCTACCAGGCCCTTTGCTTATGAGCTTAGCGCAGCCCTAGCGATGTGGGATCCCCTGGATGTAAGGACCTTCAGCCAACGCCAGGACCCCTGCCTGACAGAGTGGCACCCTAGGATAATAAGATGAACGGCAAATACATCCCATTCTTTGGCGGTTCCTGCAGCGTTCAGGAAGCCGGCCACGTCCACTGGCCGGGACCACAGGTCATGCAGCGTCTTCGTCGCCGTGTGTGATGTCTCTGTTGGTGGAATGTGGGACAAATGTGGAGAGCAGGTGTTGAGTGACATCAGAAGGAAGGTTGTACCTAAAGCATCGGAAGCGTCTTGTCATATGTTTATAGGGTGTTTGAACATGTGTGTGTGTGTGTGTGTGTGTGTGTGTGTGTGTGTGTGTGTGTGTGTGTGTGTGTGTGTGTACGAGGGTGAGAACGAGTGGAGAGGATTGACTGTCAGTCCGAAGACTGACACAGACTTGCGTAAGTATTCCTGTCGTCTGGTGTTAGAAATGCGTATATCACACACACACACAGACACACACACACACATATATATATATATATATATATATATATATATATATATATATATATATATATACCCTCTCATCATATAAATTTTATAGTCATACACTGTCTTATCATACAACACCGTCAGTCATTAGCACAACCTTCCACTTCGTTAGCTCTGACACTGATGACGCCAGACCATCCGTGTTGCACAATCATTTACTGACCTACATCGCTACATCAAACTTGGTTATGTATCCTCACGTTTCATCGCAGCGTTTATCGTCTCTCTTACCGCCTGTATGGCTTTTATGTATTTTATGTATCAGTATATCTACCGCAGTCTGGCCTGTCGTGTCGTCATTCATACCCTGGGATACTGTTACTCATCCGGGTTTCATTATGTCCATTCGGACAGTGGGAGGTAATGAATGCATTGGAAGTCTCTCATCACAGGCTACCAGCGGACACCCCCTGTGTGTGTGTGTGTGTGTGTGTGTGTGTGTGTGTGTATATGTGTGTGTGTGTGTGTGTATGTGTGTGTGTGTGTGTGTGTGTGTGTGTGTGTGTGTGTGTGTGTGTGGGTGTGTGTGGGGTAAGGGGGTGTGGTGTCCATTCCAGTCACATTACCACATTAATCAACATTACGGAGATGTGTATGGTGGCGGGCGCACCGACCATCTGTTACTAAGAGGAGTCACTGTGTATGAACTATTGTGTTACGAGTGGAACTTTTAGTTATAAGAAACAGAACTGTCAATGATAACACGTTGATACTATATTGTTTTGGGAGGTGGGGTGTCTTAAGTATTAAGGGAAAACGAATTATGTTAATTTGTCTACTCGTGCTGCCGTTGGCCAGATGCCACAGCTAAGTTGGATCATTCTTAGAATGACACAAAACAGATGGATACAGATGTAACATCTTTTGTTTGCTTGTTTAAGGTTGTTTCCACACTATGAGGACGCGTATTGTTGCAGAATAGTTCCCGTAATATATATATATATATATATATATATATATATATATATATATATATATATATATATATATATATATATATATATATATACAGACAGCCACTTGGATTCGTCTTTGAAAGTGTTGATATGCCTGCCATATCTCTATCTTCCAGACCTATTCCTTTAAATGTATAAAGCCAGTTGCTACGGGTGTTATATTGCTTGACCAAGAGATAAGCAAGGAAGAGAGAACCACCACCGCGCGGAGAGTCGCTGCCTCGCTCCTGTGTCCTGACGCTATATGCAAACATCACACAGTTTCCTCTCCCGTTATCAGGGTCTTTGACAACACTCCACAACCCCGCGCCGCTCTCCTCCTCGACCAAGGCTTTCCCCAGCCAGCCAGTACAGGTTGTGTATCCCTTGGTGACGTACCCTTCCTAAAAGCACCTGATACATCTGGGTGTCTGTCTTTTCCTCTCAAGCCTCCCTAACTCTGCACTAACGCATATTTACTTGTCTTCCTCTCTCTCTCACTGTTCCTTGAACACCCTGTATACTTAATGTCAATTGTCTTCCTCTCTCAGGCTTCCATATGACTACTCCATACACCTGTACCCTTTGTCTCTGTCTTCTTTTCTTGATTACGCAACACACACTTTTGACAGAGGTCTTCAACTCTCAGACCCTCATTTGATCGCCCTACACACCTGCACCTTTTGTCTTCTTCAGGTCTTCTTTTCTGACCACCCCACACACTGAACCTTTCGTCTTCATCAGCTCTTCCTCTGACCACCCCACACACACCAGCATCAACACTCTTCCTCGACAGGAGCTTCACTTAATAAACATCAACATCCTACATCCTTATCAGATATTTTCCTCTACACAGATGTGCGCGTCCCTCTTCCACAACCCTCTTTATCACATCCGTCTCTACCCTTCCTTCCTTCCTTCTCATACCCTCTCGCTAGATTTGCTCTCTGGAACTCTGTTCTTCTCCCCTCCCAGCATTATACATATATATCACAGTCAATTTTCTCTTCCAGTGCTAACATTGCTTTCCATCCCGTCGTCATGATGAGTTTCCCTTCGTATATTCTTCGGCAGGTACCCTAGACTTCTCATGTCCTCTTAGCCAATACTAGACAGACAATCAGGACGCCAGAATACGAAGCAAACGTTCCCCTCAAATATTGCTTCCTACCATTC